>NC_045432.1:4641274-4803774 GCF_902635505.1 Sarcophilus harrisii
CAAATTGCAAACTCACTTTCTACCTCCACCTGCCTTTCAAACATTCAGAACTGCATGTGAAGAAGACATCTTGAGCCTAGTATGTGTAAGATTCTTTTCTTATCTTCCTTATTTCTCACAAGGATATCCACCATCTTTCCAGTCCTACAAGTCTTTCTGAACTTCTCAACGTCTCTTACCTTCCCTATCCAAATTGTTGTCCCAGCTTGTTGATTTTACCTTCTTAACCCCCTTCAAAAATTCCCTTTCTCTCCCCCTTGCATAGGCCCTGGTTATAATTTCACATGATTTCAATGATGTCGTTCTCTGTTCCTTAGCTCCCCCACCCCCCACCCCATATCCATAAAACCCAGTGGCAAGACCAACTATAAAATGCTTGGAACTGGTTTCAAAACCCATCATAACCTACCCCTCTTCTGCCTTTCCATATGCTTCTTACCTTACCTTCTATAATACAGTAACACTGGCCTCCTGGCCATTCTCTGAAGAAGACCCCTTTTCTCTGGCCATTCTCTGATTTTTATCCATCTCTGCAATGCCCTCCATACTCATTTCTAGCCACTGATTCTGTTCCTTTAATTCTGAACTAAAATCCTGGTTCTCAGGAACCTTCCCTAGCCCCTCATAATTCCATTTTCTTTTCTGAACTTTTCCCATTTATCCAGTATAAAGCTTCTTCTAACTTGTTTGCGTGTTATCTTGATATAAGCTTCTCAACTTCTTGAGTATAGACAGGGACCATCTTTTTACCTCTTGTTGCATCTCCTCTGCTTATCTCAAAGCCACTGGAAATTCTGGTCTGTAATTTATTGATGTAAACTCTGGGATCTGTTAGATAATATCATGAACAGTCTGACACAACTGAAAAATGACTGGACAAGAACACCTTTGGATAGCTAGGTGACTTAGTACAGAATGGCCTGGATTCAAAAAGTCTTATCTTCCTGAGTTCAAATCTGACCCCAGAAATTTACTCATCATATAGTCCTGGGGAAGTCACTTCCCCCTGCTTGTCTTAGTGTCCCCCCGTATAGAATGAGTGGGAGAAATAATGGCAAACCACTCCAATATCTCTGCCAAGAAAACCTCACATGAGGGTCACAAAGAGTTCTATACACATGAAAAACAAAAACTGTGAATTCACTGACACTTGTATTTGGTTTTTCTTTTCAGGGTAGTGGGCCTTCTGAAGAACTGAAGCCATCATGCCTTGAGAGGTTAGTTAGTGTTTCTGACCAAAGTACATGCATTTATTTTAAAAGTACAAATACACTAAGGGTGTTGTCCATCTAACTGCTGTCTTTATATCTCTGTCTTCTGCTCTTTCTCCTTCTATATCTTTGTGAAAGATACAAGGTATGAAGTGAGGCAAGTTAGTACTGAGTTGTGTATGGAATTATGAATATTGTTTGAAACTATTTTCATATCAACTTTACTGACACTCACCAAGGAAGCTGGTTTTCTGAAAACTTTCACTTGTTTTAAGTATAAACATGGATTTTAAATTTTCATTAGCAACGAACATATGGACAGTGATGATGGACAGATGGAGCATGAATGTATCAATCCACTTCATTCAGAAGAAAATTCAGATGTTCTTGTGACAAAAAGCGTCTCAGAAGGTATATTGTATCATAATGCTTTACATATTTGAAAGTTAAAACTCCTAGTTTTGGGTAGAAAATGTGTTTTTTTTTTGCATAAAACTACTTTTCATTGTCATAAAATTTTAGTCATAGAAGAACTAGATACATAGCCAGAAGGATTTTAGAATGTATCTAAATCGCTGATAGTAGAGATTAGGAAACAGGCACTACAAATAACATGGCTTACTCAAAATCATCAGTCATTATTTGTCATTAATACCCTCTGGTTTATAGGCCCTCAATTTAAACTACCTTGCAAATTAGTAATTTTTGAAATGGCTTTCATATAAGGAAGTTTTTTAAAAGATTATTTTTGTTTTATTTTAAGGTACAAGTTGCTGGCTTTTATCCTGGGGAACTTTTGACTTTTTTTTTTTTTTGCCACTTCATGGTTTGTCTCTTGACCTTGGTATATGCTTCCAATATTCATCTTCATTTTTTACCCCCTGTTTATTTAGACACTGACCTTGGGGTGCGTCATTTGTATAGATGAGCTTTTAGTTTACTTCAGGAGGGAGGGGTGCCTCACTTCCTGCTCATCTCTTTTCCTCAAGGCTTTGCCCTCATTTTCCTGCAGTAGTGCAGCTATACACCCAAATGTTCTTACCAAAGTGTCCAGGGGCACTTGATCTGCCAAATCAAATAGTTATCCTTCTACCTTCCACCTAAATCCTAATCCTATTTTTATCTCTATGCTGCCATTCATACTCATGTTATAGCATCTCCTCTTTTCTTGTACTTATTTTCCTGCCTCTGTCTATTTCTCAGTCTCTCTCTCTTTTTTTTTTTCTTGCTTATTATTCATTTTGCAAATCTACTTCTTGGCCTTGGGGCCTTTCATTTCTCTTGGTGATTATTCTGCACTTAAGGCTTTAATTTTCACCAATATACAGTTGACACCCCTAGCCATGTTTGAAAAGCACAGTGTAACTGTTGCATTTTTTCAGGCCCACATCAGCTGTCTGGTATTACTCCTATTTTACACATGAGGAAACTGAGGCAGACAGAAGCTAAATGACTCTCTGATTTCTAGATACAGGCACCTTTGTTGCTGTGGCTGATGAGAATGAGAGCTTCTTGAGATCAGGGACTTGATTTTCTATTTTTGTTATCAGTGCTCTGAAGCTCTGGTCTTGGAGAATAAAGCTTAAGGTTCTAAAAGGTCGTGGGAAATTCTAACTCTTTGGAATGGTTTTTCCCTCTGAGGCTTTAGAATGGGAAGAAGAACAAAGACAGAATATTAATGCTCCACCTTCCTCCTGTGGGTTTTTTCTAAAGAATTTCATTTTGAATATCACAGTTCTGGTTTTGAAAATTTCCAGATTGCAAGTAAGAGGTTGTGATGAAATCCCTTAGCATCTTGGAAGCCTCATTTTATTTTATCCAGTGGTTTTTAAAACTTTTTTTAAATTCTGAAATTCAGGGTGGATTCAGTGTTTTCACATAATTAGCATCATGATTGTTATTAAATTGTAGGTAATGTGGTTGCACCACCAGAACCAAAGCAGAAGGAAGACAAAGATGATTTTCAAGAGCCTGAAGTTGGGCACAAAAGCAAAATGGAGACTAAAACTTCCAAAAGACATGTTGGTAAGTAGTTTAGTTTAAAATTAATTTCAAAGTATATTTTCTAAAATAATATAAAGAATGTTGAAAATCATTGAAAGATATGCACTAATATGAAGAGACTACAATATTGTCATTGGGAAGAACACTGAAAAAGAAATTGAACACTTTCTATAACCATAAAGAATGGAGGAAAAGTATATTCTTCCTGTGATGGAGATAAAAATGGAGTGACAATTCCTGTGCCTGTGATGGAGGTGTAAGGACCCTGGGTGAGAGGTATTTTTCTGCAAGCCAACCAGGAGTGTTCAGGTTAACATTATTCCCTGGGGTGGGGGTGGGCGGTTGGTGGCCAGAACAGGTGAAGTGGAGATGGTGACATTCAGGTATGAGGCCTTTGCTGATGGTGCCTCAGGTCATAGATGTCCATTATTATGAGAAAGAGAGAACAGAAATGTGGAGAATTAATTTACTTAGGGAAATGGCCAGTGAGCAAAATAGGAGAAATAATGGTCAGAAAGAGGGGAAACATCTTGAAAAGTAATAAGAGGATTAGGAATAGGCGAATACTGACAAAATCATGTGCCAGGCAGAAAAGAAGAAATACTCAGAAAGAGGGAGCAATCAAGGGCCAAAAGTTTTGGAGAATCAAGGAAGGATAAAAACTATTGGACTTAAGAAGCTGTGTAACTGAAGCTAAAACAAACTGTCAATTAATAAACATTTATTCAGCCCCTCTTATTTACCAGGTGTTATGCTAAGCACTATGAATGCAAGGAAAGATAAAACAATATCCTTTTCTCTCAAGAAAAACATCACAGTCTAAAGGGGGAGTAACTTGCAATCTACCTTTATTTGAATAGTTTAATACTTCAATATTCTTCTCGCTTTGCTCCCAAAATTCTTCCTTAAAATATTCCAAGTCAAATAAATAAGTACCAGTTTTATTCTAAAACATTTAAAATGTTCCTAAAACCCTTGTTTGTGGCGTACTACTGCTCTGCTTTAATACCAGCAAATTGGTATTAACTATACAGGCTCTATCCAGTCTAATTTTCGTCAGGAAATAATCAGCCTGACAAGGGCTCCTTAGTTGACCTTTCTATTCAAATGTTTCATACAGCACCGTAAGCAAATTACTTTGCTATCTTTCTCAGAAGTTACAGCTCATTATTACTATCAAAGACAGTGAAATTTTGGTCACCATGAATTATTTCGGGATGGTTTGTGATTAGAAAGAGGTTAAATTTTTTTCTTGGGAGCTTGCTTCATTCTGAACTAACAGTAGTCTTGCCACAATGATGATGAAGGGTTTTGGGTTTTATTTGAACCTGTTAGAAAGTAGGTTACATTTTTTAAAAATCTCTGTTTGCTTTAGTTCCTGCTGTTTGGAATTCACCTTTACTTTCATGTTGATCCCTTTTGTTAATCCCTTTCCTTACTCCCCCTTCTTAATTTGCTGTTCAGTTGTATCTGAAACTCTGTGACCCTGCTGTCTGTGGGGTTTTCTTTTTGTTTCTCTTTCTTTGGTAAATATATTAAAAAATCATGATTAACACCCCAGATTTTTTTAATATAATATATTCTGCCCCTACTCTTTATTTCATCTGCATATATCTCATTTTTATATGACAGGTATGATGTACACATATACACATGTCTCATTTTGGTTTAAAGCAACAAGCTGTTGACTTTAACTTTCAGTCTCTTCTCTATTTCTGCCTTATGAGTAAATTAATACTTGTGTATTTTCCTCCTTCCTATTCCCCCCACTCTCCTCCTCACTCTATTTGGCCTCTCTCTGCTGCTTGCTGTTTTACTTCTTTCTGCCACCTTGCCCTCCTACTCCTTGTGCCCCCTAAGACTTCTTCTTTCCTTTCTGGTAAAAGCAGTGAGGTTCCTGCAGTATCTGACTCCCCCCAGCTTATCAGTTCTTCCTTTTGTTTCTCATTTGAATGAAATAATTGTTTTTTTTTCCTTTCTCCCTACACAGTTTTATTTTTTTAGACTTGATCCCTTGTACTCAGTTCAGCCCAAGCCTTTCTTTCTTTCTTTTTTATACCTTTTTATTTAGAAGACATAGGCATGGATAATTTTTCAACATTGACCCTTGCAAAACCTTCTGTTCCAACTTCTCCCCTCCTTCCCCCCACCCCTCCCCTAGATGTCAGGTAGACCAATACATGTTAAATATGTAAAAGAATATGTTAAATGCAATATATGTATACATATTTATACAGTTATCTTGCTGCAGAAGGAAAATTGGATTTAGAAAAAAGGTAAAAATAACCTGAGAAGGAAAAGAAAAATGCAAGCAGACATTAACAGAAGGAGTGGAAATGCTATGTAGTCTAAGCCTTTCTTTAAAAAAAAAAAAAAAAAAAAAGGTTTTGTTTAAAAATTAAATATTAAAAAGAAAAGAAAAAAGAAAAAAATGTCATGTGCCTATCGGGATGTAAGGGAGGGTTCAAAATATGTAATAATAAATTTAATTTCAAGAAAGCCTATATAATAATAGAGGACATTGTATTCATAACTGTCTGTCTGCTTCCTGGTAGGTTTTCTTTTGTTCTCTGTTGTGTCCTTTTTTCTTTATCCTTTTGCACCTTTCCTCTCTTGCACATTCAGTCAAGCAGGCTGCAGTAAGTATGTATTTATTTATGTTTATATATGTGCATGTACAGATATATGTATATATAATGTATATACACATACATCTAAAACAGTATTAACATGGTTGGCATGTAATGAAGATTTCTGTATTTGGATTGAATCTTTTAAAATTTTGACCTAGTCTGGGATAAGTGATGACTAACCCTGCCTTTATTTTCTAATAAATTCTGCTCCTGTTCATTATTATTTTTGTGTGCATCTCTTATTTTTTATCTCCCCCGACTCCTCTGCTTTATTGCTGCCTGCCCCCTGGCCTTGCTAGTACTTAACCTGCACGAGAATCCCTCCCTTATTCCCCTGACTCTCCAATTTTTCCCTCTCTCTTTATTCCATTCTGACTGATATCATACATTTATTCCCAGCCCATCTTATTTCTTTATAGATATAAAGATATATCTATATCTATCTATATAAGATATATATGTATATATAAGATATCTATATATAATATAGATTATAGATATCCCCTTATAGATGTACATGTACCATTCTTTCTTTAACCCATTTCTGATATGAGTAGGCTTCCAGAAACATCAGTCCTCCTCACCTGTCTAATTCCTTGCTCTTGCACCTCATCTGTAAAATGGAGTTATTCCTTTTAACTTGTCCTTCACCCTTTTGCTTTTCAGAATCACATCATCTTCTTCTCTGCCTCTGGCTTTCTCTCAAACTAATGACTAATGACAGTCACAGACATAGGGTGTACATCTCCACATAGGAAAAACATAGTCTCGCCTGACTGAGTCCCTTGTAATTCATCCTTGATGTCTGCCGGATGTTTCTCTTAAATCTTATATGTCTCTTTCCAACAAAAACCTGAAAGCCTGGCAGCTCATGGAATATTCCTTCTCTTAGTTCAGAGTTATCCTTCGGTTGCTGGATATGAAAGTTTTGGCTGTAATCCCTTCGTTCCTTGATATATGCTGTCCCAGGACCGTAGTCCCTTAGAGCAGCCGCTGTGTGGTTCTCATTATGGCAATGTCATGTTTGGTTTGCCCATCTCGTGCCTCTCTCCTGGGCTCATTCAGTTCTGCTTTGTGCAGCCCTGTACCACTGAGTGAACATTCATTCAGTTCTACCATTCCATTTTCTCCAGAGTTCTAACTTTTTAAAAATATTGTTCATCTCTTGCACTTCTTTTTTTGTTTGTGTTGATTAACTTAGTTCTCAAAATGGAAAGTTGAGGGCCCTCATTTGTATAGTGTTGTTGCTTTTCCCTTATAACTCATTTAACTTTTTCTTAATTAATTTAGATATTGCATCACTTGGTGCATGTGTATAGTGTTGATACTATTTCATTTTTTTATGTTACTTCTTAGTGAAAAGTCATTTCCTAATATCTTTTAATTAGACATGTTTTTGCTTATACTTTATCAGAAATCATAATTACTACCCTCTGTTCCAGGCCTTACCTTTACTCTGTGTGTGTCTCTTTGCTTCCAATGTATTTTTTACTTTTTCATCCACTTATGTTTTGTGTTTAGGTTTATCCCATTCATATTTGCAGTTAGGTTACTGTGTAGTTCCCTTCAAATTATCTTTCCCTCACTTACCCTTTTATCCTTCTTTCACCCTGTCCTCTTAGTTCATGCTCACCTCCTCCACAGACCCTCTTTCCCTTCTTTCTTCCCTACCTGCAGAACTAAACAGGTTCCTATACCCAACCTGGGCTGTTATTCTCTCTGATCCGCTTCCAGCAGGAGTGAGGTTCAAGCATTTTTCCTCATTGTAAAAGTTCTTCTTGTTTTCCACTTTGATGTAAGATAATTTGCTCCATTCTCCTTCTTCCTTGGAAGCTGAATCTTTTTTCAGAGCTTTTCAAATTGTCTTAGAACAATTGTTTGACTTGTTTTCCTATACTCTCTGCCCTCTCTGAGGCAATAGTCTGTCTTTTCTTTGTCAAGGAGATTTGATTTTGTGAAGTGCTTTCCTGTCTTCCCAGAATTCTCTCTCTGTGGTATTTTCTTTGTAAGGATACTTAGCATTTGAAGTTTTCTTCCTCTTATTATTGCTTGGACCAGAGCCACACATTTCACACTCAGCCATTGCTCACAACTCTTGTAATCTGGCGACACGTGGTGATCTGTCAGAGGGCACTCATTCCTCCACCCAGCAAATACTCGTGAATCTCCCAGGATCTCTTCTGTCTTGTCTCTTTCTTGAACTTACGCTGCTCTTCTCTCAATCCTGTCATTTGCTAGTGGCCAGATCCCTCCTGAGGCTCCACAGCCCTTTCTGTCTCTCTCCCTAAGCTGCCCTGGGCTCGAAAAGAAATCATTGTGTGTTCTTTCCTGTGCTTGATAAAGAGAAGGCTTGGTTCTCCTCTAAATGTATGAAGAAAGCTTTTAGTTTATCCCCATTGCAGGTAATCCTTGCTGGTGACAGTTATAAATTTCACTTATCCCTTTAATGCAAACTGCATTTATTATTATGCCCTAGTGCTTTTCAATAGGAATGGGTCCTTTGTTTTGGAAAGGTATTTCCCTGCATCTGTGAAGATAATCATATGACTTCAACGGGATGTTCTTTCTTTGGAGTCTGCTGTTCCACTACAATTGTCTAATTATGTCCCTGTCTTTAAGTCTTTATCCATCCTCTTTTTGTATATACCTCTCCATTCCCTTGTAGTGTCCTCCTTTTCAATTTTAACTAGCTCAACAGTGCAGAAACTCGATAACTCATTTTTGTCCTAATCTTTTTCAAATATCTGTTTACAATGATTGAGCAATCGCCTAGATTGAGCACTCTGATTCAAGTCCTCCACATCTTTGTTGCTATAATAATTTCCCTTAGTGATTGGTCTACCTCTGTTGTTCTTTACCTAATTAGTCTCTAGCAAAAAATTATAAACCCATCATTTTGATTTTTAAAGTCCTGCAATATTTTCCATTCTAACTATCCTTGCTTTCCTCTCCAGCTGGCCTTCTATTTCTTCCATTAATGGTTCATCTGTTTCTGTTCCTTCATTTGTTTCCTCACTCTGTCTTTCTTTTAAAATTTTTGTTATGTTACTTGTGTCTGACCCTTCCTGGCCACATTTGGGGCTTTCTTGACAAGAATTCTGGAGTGGTTGACTGTTTCCTTTTCTAGCCCCATGTTACAGGTGAGGAAATTGAGGCTGGAATGAGTTGAGGAAAATGTATGATGAGATGTCTTCCAGCTACAAAATTTGTTAGTTTGTGAAATTTATGAAACTTATCCATAATTTTGAGTAAGTATGCAACAGTAAAATGATGGGAATACACATATCTTTGTAGATTCCTTATTTATTAAGCAAATAGGAGATTGCCAAAAAGAGATATTGAGATATAAAAATGCAGTTTCCTAGTTTGTATGGAATTTTAAATTTTATTTGTGAACAGACTATGTTTATAATTTATTTGTTTAGGGGAAAGACTCCACGAGATTGTGTGTTGTACTGCTTGTGGTCATCAAGTGAACCATTATGAGGATTCAGTATATAGACATCCTGCAACGAATGTTCTTATTTGTGAGGTATGTAGTGATGAAGTGGATGATGATTTTGTTATCTGTAAACTAGTATGCCTTTTGTTTGGGAGTAAAGGACAAATTCTCCTGTTAGAGTAAGTCATCTTTTTTATTTATATGAATTCTATAATGATTCATTGCAAAAGTGAAGATTCTCTCTTTAGAAGTGAGATGCAATAAGTGCTGACCTTAAAAAATCAGACTTAATTAATAAATTGGTTAGTTTACATAAACTTCAGTTTTTAATATACATGAGGACAATCATAAAGACTATCTGTTCCTGACCTGTGAGCCCAAAGTGTCTTGACCCTATCATAGTGAGGTCATTTTCACCCTCTTTGACTACTAAAGAACATGGTTATTAAAAAATCAATCTTATTCCTGTTTGACAGTATATGTAATATTTTGCTCTCAATAGTTCCTACTTCTGGTGAGAGGAGAACATTTCAAATGTTTTTATTTATTGAATTATTTATTTTATTATTGATTGATTGATTGAATTATTTTATTTATTGAAATAATAAAAGTAGTTTTAATAATAACTTCTTTTCCTTAGCACTTTAAGATTTATAAAGGGTTGTACACATGTAAACTTGTTTGATGCACAATAACCCTGTGAAGCTGTATTACTATATGCTTCACTAATTAACTCTGAGAATGAATAAGTTATTTGAGAAAGGAGTTCATCTGAGCTCTTTCAGACTCTATCACAATATAGAGTGAGTTTGAGTGCAACAAAAGTTGTGTTTTTGATTGTATTAATAATGTTTTCTGTTGTTCCTTGGGTGCTACTTATTTTCCACTTATCCATTTGCACATTTTTTTTCCTTTGAACATTTTTTGAATTTTCTTTAAATCAGCTAATTAGGTAACAAAGTGAATTCTTCATAGACATTTTGTTCCTCTGTTCCCCATGATATATCCTTACTTTGTTTACAGTTTTTACTTTTGCAAAATATTTCGTTTTTTTTACTATGACTAAAGTTAACACCCCAGTTTTATGTTTAAATGTAGTGTATGGATTTAAGCATTTTAAATTTTGTGCTTTGTGAATGTTAATATTTTAACAGATTTAAAACATTTAGAATTGAATGTTAATTCCTTTTTTAGAGCTGCTACATATATACGAGTGATGACATAAGCCATGATTCTACTAGACCTCATAAGAATTGCAGGTAGGAATATATCTCCCAAAATAGAAAGCACCCCTCTTTTGGGGATCTCTTAAATAGTTTTATTTATTCTCTCAGTGAGTCTTCATTGTGTTAAATGTCAGAGATTATAACATATATTCAAAATGAGAGGTACACTAGTTTTAAATGTATAATTACAGGTGTTTTCTCATTGAAGAGAAAGAGGCATTCAACTGGTTACGATTTCATTTTTCCTTTGGATTCAGATCTTCTTGAGCAGACATTGTTAACCTGGGTTCCTTTTAGTAAATTTCAGCATATCTCTGAACTTAGACGTTGAAGAAAGGTATACATTTATTGTACTTGATGTTTAAAATTAAATCTTTTTAAGAAGTTAAAATAAATTTTCGGCCCCAAGGCACCATTGTACCACAAAGGTGTCCATAACACACAAAAAATACAAAGTCTAGTTCATACCCAATTTCCAACATAACTGCCACAATCATATTTTTGGTGTTGAGTCATTTCAGTTGTCTCTGAAATTTTAAAAATAAATCTATATATTTTTAATACACATTGTTTTATGAATCATGTTGGGAGACAAGAATCAGAATAAAAGAGAAAAACCATGGGAGAGGAAAAACAAGATGTGAGCATAGCATGTGTTGATTTACATTCCATCTCCATAGTTGTTTTTCTGGATGCAGATGGCATTTACTGTCCAAAATCTATTGGGAGTACTTTGGATCACTGAGCCACAGAAAAGAACCAAGTCTTTCATAGCTGATCATTGCATATTCATGCTGTTACTGTGTACAATGCATTCCTGGTTCTGGTTCTTTCACTCGGCATCACTTCTTGTAAATCTTTCCAGGTCTTTCTAAATCAGCCTGATATCCATTTTTACATCACAAAAGTATTCCATTACCTTCATATACCACTTTGTTCTGACATTCCCCAAATCATGAGCATCTATTCAAAATCTGGCCTGAGATTTCTCGAAAAGTACTGGGGTCTCTACCACTATTGGGGCCTCTAGTACATGGTGTGCAAGGGCTGCATCATATCAGAGGGACCAGGAAACAGATTCGGGAAGGATGATAGTCTGATCATCCCAGTTTTTCTGTCTCCCCTTGGGGGATATACCTAAGTCAAGTGTGTTGGCATTTTCTCTCTCTGACCTTCCTGGCTTCCTCTCTTTTCAATAGATACTTCCTTAATTTCCTCTCAATTTAACCCTTTAGACTTGTTCTCTTCTAGTTTACACTTTTAAAAATACCTTGTAAGCTCTTCCAAGATTTTTTTCACGGATCTGAGAACAAATTACTTTTTTTGAGACTCCAAATATAACCACTTTGATACTGTTGTCCTTTTATAAATATACCTCGATCTTCCCTGTTCCTACAATAACTTTTCATTATCTTTAGAAAGTAACTCTTTTCCCCCTACTTTTTTATTTTTATTTTTCCTCGCATTTCCTTTCTGCTTTTTGTGACTCAGCTTTTTTTTTATGTGATAGTTCTGCTCTGGTTTTGTGCCATCTTTAATTTTGGTGCTGCTTGCTGCCGGGTTTCAGGGCTTAGGGTGGGAGATGGGGACAGGAGTGGTGGGGGTCTGCTTTCCCTGATCACCTCCCTGGGGTGTTGAGTTTATTTAGTTCTTAGGCTGCCCCACAGGCGGGGTGGGGTGGGGTAGGGCCTTACTGACGGTTTCTATGGTGACAGATTCTTGCTGGTGGCTGTTTTTGGAAAGTCCAGATGTTAGTTAAAACTAACTGTCTAGCTTTCAATGCCCAAATTTATGGCACTGAGGGCAAGGATGGGGGGGGAGAGGTTTTTGGTACTGTCGCCCTTTCAAAGAACGATCTTGGCTGCAATGATCTGCCCTGTGGCAGTGGAAACAGGCATTAAGAATGTGAATTTATTAAATTTTATTTTAATTAAAATGTACAATTCACCTTAAATTTCCTGTCCCAGTACCTTTGCATTGCTCAAAAATCTTTGTTAATTTGCTTCTCAAAATACCTAACTTCCATCAAAGTTTAGCTGATGTAGGTGTGTCTCACTGGGGTTAGAGGAACACAAGTGTCAAATGTAGTAGAAGTAGTAGTAGTAGTAGTAGTAGTAGTAGTAATAGTAGTTAGTAGTAATAGTAATAGATGATAATAGTAGTACTTACTACGAGTAATAGTAGGTAGTAGTAGTAATAATAGTTACTAGTAGTACTAAGTAGTAGTAGGTGGTTGTAGTAGTAGTAGGAAGTAGTAGTAGTGGTAGTGGTAGTA
Organism: Sarcophilus harrisii; assembly: GCF_902635505.1. NCBI lineage: Eukaryota > Metazoa > Chordata > Mammalia > Dasyuromorphia > Dasyuridae > Sarcophilus > Sarcophilus harrisii. The sequence goes on from NC_045432.1 coordinate 4,654,066, forward strand.
GTAGTAGTAGTAGTAGTAGTAGTAGTAGTAGTAGTAGTAGTAGTAATAGTAGTAATAGTAGTAGTAGTAGTAGTAAATAGCCCTCACAGCAGGGGGCCAAGCAGAGTTCTAAGTTTAGGGCAATTCACCTGTGAGGACCCACCCTCTCCCTAAACAACAATCTCTTAGGCAGGTGAGCAATCACCTTCTTCAAAAGAAGACCTCAGTGTAGGCCCCTCATCCCCAAAACAAGGTGCCAGCCAGATCTTGACCCTTTTGCTAATCAACATAGAGACTCCCCCTTTCCACTTGGGTACAGAGAGGCCTTGTTTCCGTAGCAACCCAAGAGGATGGCTCAGCCCAGGAACAAAATATTTGATATTTTATTTATTTTACTTTTGATGGAATTGAATGTTATTTTCTTAGATTTGAAGGAACTATCCTGCTGATCTATCTGTGGAGTTCTTCTTTTTCATTTAGCAGCTTCTGAATTTTCTCCATCATTTGCCTCAGACCAGTCTTTGAAATCAAACTTTGCACTCAAAACTTAGGTGTTTCTTGGTAGAGGGCAATCTGTTTTGCAGTATCTGGATTCTAGTTTGTCCTTCAATATTAGTTCACATTTATTCCGTATTTAAATGTGTGTGTGCTTTTTCTCCTCAAGTTCCTTGAAGGCAAAGCCTGTTATATATGTGTCTTTTGTGTTATTAAATATTAACACAAAGTATTCCTTAAATTCACTAACTGCTTTTGGTTTTCTTCTACAAGACACATTTTGCCCTTTTTGCCATTTAGCTTCAATAAAATAGTGTATTTGACAATTTTTAAATTGAAAACGTATTTATTAAACATTTAGTATTTGCAAATATCTTAGAAATTTGGGCCCTAGCATCACTGATCTGGAAAAGAAACATTTACACTAATAATAATAGTATGACAATGATGTTAATGATGATTATGATACCTATTATGTATACAAGGGCTGGATGCTAAGCTATGTCACAATAGTCCTGAAAAATAGATGTTATCATTACAGTTGAGAAACCAAAGCAAATATTCATTAAGTGCGTTGCCCAAGGTCAAACAGACAGTGATGAGGCCAAGGTAGCAAGAACAGGTCCAGAATAAGCATGAGACAAATTCACAACAGCTATTCTCTATCAAAAGGATGATTTACCTAAGAGAAGAGTTTACAAAGTAGAGATAAACTGGGCCCCTGAAGTGGCAAATATGGAAGAAAGATGGGAAAGCATATCGCTAGAAAGGAAGGGAATTTGAAAGAAACCATGACAAGAATATGCCAGGAGGCCTAAGTGCGTCATTGATTAGTATGTTGATTTTGGTTTTCTTGGGGTCTCTGGGGGTCTTGGGAGCAGCCTTCGTTTCAGTTCAGGAATCACCACAAGAACAGGCGGGTGTTAAAGTCCAAATCCTTTATTGTCTCCTTCAAAGTCCTCTCTCCTTCACTTGGGGTTGGCCTAGGTTTCTGGAGGCCTTTCAGAGTCTTGGTTTCAGTGGAGAAAGGAAGGAGGAGAGAGCCTGCCACCAAGGCGCTGTGAGATGACGTGAATGATCTCTTTGAGTCCAAAGGTTTGTGCTTCAGCCTCCAGCCAGCACAGAGGTGGATGATGGAATGAATCTGTCTCAGCTTTTGCTGGCTGTTATATACTCCATTATCATGGGTGTGAGTCTTGTGGAACTCTATTAAGGGCTGAGGACTGAACTAGAGAACTATTAAGTCAATTGCACTGACTTAACACCTTGTAAGAATCCTTGTTTCAGAGTCCTGGCCCATAACAGAGTTGAGTAGATTCACCAGAGTTAGTTAGAGTGAGGACGGCGGCACCATTAGAGAGAAGACACTATGAGGAGGGAGAAAGAAGAACCTCCTGGTGGGCTTAGTCAGGAAGAAAAAAGAAAACTTGGCAAAGGTCTTTATAATAAGCAGATCTTTGATAGGGGAAATAGAACCTTGGGGATTTCTCCAGGATAAAGGCAGGAACTCAAGGGGATGAGGATCAAGGAGGAGAGGAAGGGTTCCACAGCTTAAAGGTGGGGAATCAAGGAACTGGATGGAATAATAAACCTGGCAGACCAGGGCCAGGACCTGTCTAAAGATATGATAATCAAAAAAAAACAAAACAAAAACATCTAAAGGTTGTTTAAAGATGCACAGGGTTTGAGGGATGGACAAAGGACTTTCATCCTCACAATCATTCTCTAAACTGAATACTCTTAATGGAAGTGTTATAACTGATAAGAACCAGTCGGGGGTGGGTGGGTGGGGGTCTTTCTGAGCTTACAACAACCTGTGAGGTTCGTAAAAACTAGTTTGTAGTAAAATGTTTGTTCAGGGATGCATAGCTAGTGAGTGAGCCTGAATTTGGACTCAAAATTTACTGGACTAAAGGCAGAGCTTTGTATTCTTTGCCACAAAGGTGCTCACAAATGTCTGCTTCATAATTAACAAACTTACTTTCCTTTTCTATTGAGAAATATCACATTATTTTCACGAATTTCCACTTGCCCATTGCAATTTTCAATGCATTGTGTTATTCAGTGAATCTTTTATTTTAAAGTTTCTTTTAGTAAAATTCCCAATTTTGCTTTCTAAAATCTTTTTTCTCATAAATGCATTTTTGCCACCAAGTTATTAACTTTTTTCATGATTTCCTTGCATCACTTTCATTATTTTCCCCAACTTTTTTTCTACCTCTTTACTTCCCTGTTGGGATCTTTTTTCCAAGCATTTTTCAGTGATTCTTTTTGAAGGGTGAGACTAATTCACATTACCTTAAATGTGGAAGTTTGGACTGTGTTGATATTTTCTAATTTTGTGTTTTGATCTTCTCTGTCACCAGAGTAATTTCTTATGGTCATGTCCTTTTTGTTGTTTACTGATTTATTTTTTTCAGCCTATTTTAAGTTGTACTTTGTAATAAAATTGGGCCCTGAATGAAGAGAGCATTGCTCCAAGCTTCAAGTTTTTGTTCTGTTGGTTCCGAGCTGTTCCTGGGCATATGTAAGTTTTCTGCTTTTCTAAGGTGTTGTGATTTAAGGAGAGGTGTAATCACTGGTTTTCTGGCCTGAACTCTTAAAAATCTGAGTGACCATAAGCTCTCTTTGCTGAATTGTATCTGTGAACTACCCCTTGGGTGCTAGTCTTTGTTCTTGGCTTAGGAGGGTAATGTGGATCTCCAAATGGCCAATGCAACAGAGTCCTGGACCCAGTGCCAGCTAAGGATCCACTTTCTGACCAGTTTCTCAGTCCTTAGGGAGAGGCCTGGAAGTGTCAGCTGCTGCTGATTCACTTGCCTTTCAAGGTCATGTGTGGGAGGCCCAGGAGTGGCTACATTATTTTGGTTTTATCCTTTTCATTTGTTTGTTCTTTCCATTTCACAATTAATCTGGGCAGTATTTTAAAGTTGTAAAGCTGTTTCATTTAGAGATATTGGATAAGTTCATGCTTTTACTTTTATAATTACATGAATAATTTAAAAGAATATATGTTGAAGTATATTTTTTGTAATTTATTTTTGTTCCCAATTTTAAAAAGTCTTTAAATAGTTGACTAAGAATGATGCTTCAATGTTTTTGTTTGTTTTTTACATTTCAGATGGTGTGCAGAAGGTGAAGATTTAATTTTTTGTGATTTCTGCCATAATGCTTTTTGTAAAAAATGCATTCGCCGCAATCTAGGGAAAAAGGAGCTGTCAAAAGCAATGGATAAAAACATTAAGTGGAGTTGTTACATTTGTCAGCTGGAGGATTTATTGGATTTGGTTGCCATATGCGACTGTTTATTTGAGAATTCAGCACACTTAGAACAGCAGTCTAAAAAGAAAAAGTTAGTAAGTGAAAAGAGTGATAACACATGTGACCATTCAGAGGAATTAAAACATGGAAGTTGCACTGAAGAGACACATCAGGTGTATAATCCTTCCTCTGATACGGCATTAAGCCCTTTCCCCACATTACTGATTCCAGAAGCCTTGATTGAGAAGGCAAAAGCATTGGCTGAGAAAGTGAGAGAAACGAGCGCTACTTTTCTGAAACATTCCCAGCAAATATCCCCTTATTCAGAAGTTAGCCCAAGTGAGAGTTACTGTCAGTATGAAATTTTGAAATATATGATAATGGAGGTATGTGATGCTCTGGAGGCCTTGGTAGATTTCCTGAATGATGAAATAATTCAATTGGTTATTAGACAGTTGGAGGAAAATAATAAAGAAAGAGAAAATGAGAATGTTTAAAAAAAATTAAAACTCTTAAGATTTCTTTGTTAGGACTGGGTAAGAAATATTTCCTTGTTCATAGCTACAATGTGAGGGCACCCGCTCCGTCCAACCAGATTTGTTATGTTTGGGTACGTGACCCTCTGTTTGCTTTCTGTATGCCTCCTCTTGTTAACTGCCAGTCTGCCCTGGTGGGGGGAGATGCGCAGTTCTCCTGAGATGTGATCAAATAAAGGCTTCTGTTTTCTACTTTGAAATACCTCTCTTTTTAATGGAGTTGGTGGACTTGTGACCTACCCGTTTTTAGGGCCTCATCCTGGAGAACTGGGCAGAGCAGGGAAATCTGATAATCTCAGAAGGTTGTGCATCCCTTTGGGCAGTCTCAGGTAAGGTAGGGGTGGGAAATGTCCCTGGGATTGGATTATGGTAGGGATTCTTCTAGGGCTGAAGCAGCAGCCACATGTGTATGGAAAAACTAAAGGGTCCTGTTGGTCCAGTGACGTTCCTGAGAGAAAGGGACAGGATATCTGGGCTGGGGCAGATGCTGTGACTCCATCATTCCCGTCCCAAAGAACTGAGACCCAAATTCATTTGGGGCTAGAGATGGAGGACTCATCTTCCACAACAGCTTCTGACTGATAAGGGGGGAGATGGATGTGAATTGTGCCCAATTAGCATCCAAAGGTGAGATGCCCCTTGCAGAGGCTGAGGTATGCAGTGATATCCCTCCTGCAAGGCCATGTGAAAAATGATTGAGGCAAGTCTGGAAGACACAAATCTTATGAAATTAAAACCAGGGATATTGGGGTTACAGTACTACCTCCCCCTGCTGCTCAAAGCCATATCGTTTGTAATGAGAATGTGCTCAGGTTTCACAGTCCCATTAGACATGGTGAGAGTGACAGAACCCTTGGCAGCAGTGAAACAACAGGTGGTGTTGATGAAGGGGCTCCAGAGGAGAGTCACCAACCCTGTGAGTGAGGTGGTCTCTGGAGGGTGAGTGGTCACCGTGGGAAACATCTTGTGAGAAAACTGGATTCCCAAAAGTCTCTCCTCCAAACCCCACTGAATTCATTTCTGATGGATCTTCAATAAATAATAGAATAATAGGTAGGTCCCATAAGGGGGAAATAGAACATTATCCATACATATGTTTTGGAAAGAAAAAGCTTTAAAAAATAAAAACAAAAACCAAGAAATGTAATGCAGTTACTGATACCAGAGAACTCCACAGACATTTCCGAGACAGCTAATGAAATGCCAGGTAACCAAACGCACAGATGACTTCTAGAAAAGAAACACCAAGGGGGCAATTCCCAAGACACATCCTGTTTCAATTTACTAATTCAACTGAGAAAGAAGCAAAGGTGTTGCTCGTGCCAATCGGTGATATTGGTGGGAGCGCAAATGGGATGGTGAATGGGAAGGGGACAAAAGGGAGTGTGAGATGCCTGTGGGTCAAACAGCAGTGGCAAGGAGGGCAAGTTAAGCCTTGGAGTCTCAAGAACTGAAGAGTCTTGAGGAGGTAGAGGGAGGAAAGATTTAAAAAGGGAATGAGGGAGGCCTTGTTATGGTAGTGGCAGGAGGGATCTACTTGAGCATCTGAGAGGGTGCAAAAAGGGGGAAGAGCAGATAATGTGAAAAAATGAAGTAACAAAGGAACTAAGAAGCAAACACCTAAGGAGTAAGGAATAACAGGATGAGGTGGTAAGAACTAAGGATAAAAGAGTTGTTGGGAATAGGACCATTATGATAGAATGGAAGGCAGCCCAGGACTGGGCCCAGTGGAAGACTAGGAATGACCTTCATGGGGATCCAACCAAGGTCATTGATAAGGAGTGGCCAAGGTGAGGGGGTACTCAGCCGATGCTGTCTTTTAGCTTTGGTTATGTTTCCAGAGCTTAGCTCAGTACCTGGTCCATCACAGGCACTTCCAAAATGTTTGTTTAGTGATTAAAAGGAAAAGTTGTAAGGAGTAATTTCAGAAAAATGTAGAGAAAAGTATCAAGAGAAGGGCTAATGACAGTGCCAAAGGCTGCAAAGTAATGAGGAAAGGTGAGGATCAAGAAAAGGACATGGGATTTGCCATCAAAGAGATGATGAGAAACGTGAGAAAAATTTCAGTGGAAGGATGAGAGCAGAACATAGATTGTAGAGAACTGAGAAGAGAGGAGAACAAGCAGAGGTGACTATGATAAATGCGAGGATAATCACAGGGGAAGGAGAGCCCAAGAAAAATGTTTTTAAGGATGCTGCACCCAGACATGTTTATAGGCAGGGGAAAGTAGCCAATATCCAGGGAGATGATGTACTGAGAGAATGGACATGATAGAGGAAGTGCTCTGCTGGAGGAAATGGGTTGGAAGGGACCATCATGCAGGTAGCGAGAAATTTGGATCAGTAGGCCCTAAGCTCATGTTTATGTGTAAAAAAAGCCATGGAGGTGGAGACGGAGGCAGAGGATACCTGAGTGATCTGCCAGGAAGAGGAGGGAACAAAAGGGAGCTCTCAGAAAATCACCTGTGTATTTTCAGGAAAATATGAGACAAGGTTCTCAACTGAGACCATGGGGGTGAGTGGGAAGGAGTTATTGAAGATTTCAGAGGAGATGAATATTTTCTTTCTTTTTTTTTTTCATTAAAGCTTTTTTTTTTATTTTCAAACCATTGGCATGAATTTTTCAACATTGACCCTTGCGAAAACCTTGTGTTCCAAATTCCCCACTCCCTTTCTCCTCCTCTAGATGGCAAGTAATCCAGTATATGGTAAATATGTGAAATGCTTCTCAACATATTTCTACATTTACCGTGCTGCAAAAGAAAAATCAGGTCAAGTTCTGATGGATCTGGCCATCAACAGCAATGAGATGAACCAAATCATGTCCAATGGAGCAGTAATGAACTGAACCAGCTACGCCCAGAGAAAGAACTCTGGGAGATGACTAAAAACCATTATATTGAATTCCCAATCCCTCTATTTTTGCCCACTTATATTTTGGATTTCCTTCACAGGCTAATTGTACAATATTTCAGAGTCTGATTCTTTTTGAACAGCAAAATAACGGTTTGGTCATGTAGACTTATTGTGTATCTAATTTATATTTTAATATATTTAACATCTACTGGTCATCCTGCCATCTGGGGGAGGGGGTGGGGTGTAAGAGGTGAAAAACTGGAACAAGAGGTTTGGCAATTGTGAATGCTGTAAAGTTACCCATGCATATAACCTGTAAATAAAAGGCTATTAAATAAAAAAAAAATAGAAAAATCAGGTCAAAAACGGAAAAAATGAGAAAGAAAACCAAATGCAAGCCAACAGCAGCAAAAAGAGTGAAAATGCTATGTGGTGATCTGCAGTTCTCGTAGTGCTCTCTAGGGGTAGATGGCTCTGTTCATCATAAGATCATTGGAACTGGCCTGAATCATCTCATTCTTGGAAAAATATCATGTCCATCAGAATCATATAGTCTTGTTGTCACTTATAAACATTTCCTGGTTCTGCTCATTTCACTTAGCAACAGTTCCTGTGAGTCACTCCAGGCATCTCCGAAATCATGTTGCCGATGATTTCCTATAGAAGAATAATATTCCATAACATTCATATACCACAAATCGCTCATCCACACTCCAACTGATGGGCATCCACTCCATTTCCAGCTTCTTGCCACTACAAACATTTTGGCCATGAGGGTTCCTTTCCAAACTCCCTTGAGATTAGAGCACCTTTTCATGCGACTAGAATTGGTTTCAGTTTCTTTGAGATGAAATTTTTCTGATGATCCATTGTGGTTAGTAGGAGAATGAAAAAGAGGACTTTGGGTTGCAGTATGAGGATGGTCACTTTTGTGGCAAAATAATTGCTATAGGCGTAGACAAGAGGAATGGATCAACCCTGTTTCGTGGAATAATGCTAGTGGACGTTGGTCCTATCACACCAGGGCTGGAATTGAAATTTAAAAATACCATGGTTAATTTGGCATCTACCTTTTACCAATACCCTGTCAATCATTTTGAGGTTAAGGAAATGAGATGGTATTTGGGGCCACACTTGATTATTTTCCTAATATAAGTCAGCAGGTGTAGGAAGAATGAGGAGTTCTGGAAAATGAGCTTCTTTTTGTAGAGCATCTTTTTATTTTCTTTGATGATGATATACATTGATGTCTGGGGGGATGACGGATGAGCAGTGTGAGTCTAGTGTATCTGACCATAGTTGAGTCATTTTTCTATTGTGTCTGACTGTGTGTGACCCCATTTGGCTTTTCGTGGGGAGAGGGCAGAGACACTACAGCACTTTTCCATTTCCTTTTCCAACTTATTTTACAGATGAAGAACTGAGACAAAAAGTGTTAAGTGATTTGCCCAGGATTCCACAGCTAAAAGTAGTGAGCCCAGATTTGAATTCTTGAAGAGTATTCCTGGGCCCAGTGCTCTATCCTCTGAGCCACCCAGCTGCCCGTGGTTGTGCTTTCTTGTCCCCTTGGGGTCCCTCAGATGCAGAGATGAGTGTTCCCGGAGCAGGTGGATTGCAGAGAACACACTGGCCTGGCAGAGCTTTCCAGGGTCTTTGGTGCTGAAGCAATAGAGAAAGCCTAGGGTGTAGTCAGGAATTCTGCCAAAGACATGAATTCAGGGCAACAAGTGACTGTTGAACGTTCATGAGGTGAAACTGGATAGTTTTTTGGAAATGACACGTGGAAAAGAAAGTTTCCCCTCATTCTTCTAGCCCTGCAACAACTAGAGAGACGAGGGTACACCGGGGAGATGGAGAATAAGAGTCCCCTACAGAACCCAACGGCCAAACTGCTCAATTTTGAGTGGCGTAAATCTGGGTTGACATCCTACCCTACACCAGCTTGCTGTGTGACCTCAGACAACTCCCACCACCCCTCTGGGGTCTCTGCACCCATTTGGCGTCTTGAAGTAAAAACCGGGTGAAGAGACAACCGAGGCAGCAGATAGAGCACACACATAAGGGACTTGCAGGGGAAGCTTTGTTTGGGAAGAGACCAAGATTTCAGAGGCAAGATTGGTGGACCTAGAATTAGAGGAGCCAGCTTGGAGTTCCGCCTCTACGACTGACACAAAGATACATCCCAGGTCTTCCTCAGTGTCTGATTTTCTGTATGCTGCAAGGCTAATTTTTCTTTTACACCAGGCCTGGGCATTTCTGATTTCACCCTGGGAAAGTTCTGGCCCAAAGTGGCTAGTTCTTTAACAGATCTCCTTCCTAGCTCACACCAGCTTTTTTCTTGTACAGATTTCCTCTAACTTTGGTCAATGGCCAACACTGATATTTTGCTTGGTTCATGGCCCCTGGGCTTGACTCCTTGTCCTTTTTTTTACACTCACCGGCTTGGTGACCTTCTGAAATGGCCGCCTCTCTGTTTTCCAAATAGAAGAGCATGGTTACTGGTCTCTCCAGACCAGGGAGACAGACTTTGGCCTGACTCTTGACCCTCCATCACCTACTTTTTGTATTTATCCAAGGGGCTGAGTTGCCTAAGTTCTCCATGCTCCAAGTAAGTTTCTGAGAGTACAAACTACGGGCAGAGAATATGTCAGTGGGGAGTTTTTCCTTCTTTGAGAGGTCCCCCAACCCCAAACATGTTCATTTTACCCCTGCAGCTCTCTGATTAAGATGCTTTCTTCTCAATCCCCAGGAGCTCCTGGCTAGATGCCTGGGCCCCCTCAGGGGTTCTGGGTCCCTATAGGATGCTTCTCCTGGGTAGGGCAGCCTCCTGGAGCCAGGGAAGTCGCCCAGGCTTGTGCCTCAACTCTCCTTCATTGGGGGAGGCAAAGGTGGCCAGCAGCAATTGCCTCATTTTCTCCAGGCCAGGCTTGGTCATGGGCAGACAGGATCACTGGCCAGATTCTTGATCCCTTTCTAAATTTTTTTATTCACATTTTCTGTTTATGTTACCAGGATACAGGATATATTCCCCCTCCCCCACCTCCCAGTCCTTGAGAGCCATGTTTTTGACAAATTGCATTCTTTTGTATTAGGGAGGAAAAGAAAAACAAGCACAATACCCTTTGATCCAGCACTGTCTCTCCTGGGTCTGTATCTCAAACAGATCATAAAAAAGGGAAAAGGATCTACATGTGCAAAAATGTTTGTGGCAGCCTTTTTGTAGTGGCAAGGAGCTGGTAACCGAGGAGATGGCCAACAGTTGGGGAATGGCTCAATAAATTATGGTATATGCATGTAATGGAACATTACTCTTCAATAAGAACTGATGAGCAGGTAGATTTCAGAAAGGCCTGGAGAGACTTGCATGAACTGATGCTCAGTGATGTTAATAGAACCAAGAGAACATTGTGCCCAGCAACAACAAGATTATGTGATGATCAACTGTGATCAACCTGGCTCTTTTCAATAATGCGGTGATTCAAGGCAATTCCAATAGACTGGTGATGGAAAGAGCCATTGGCAACCAGATAGAGGACTATGGAGACTTGTGGATCACAGCACAGTATTTTCACCTTTCTTATTGTTATTTGTTGGCCTCTTTTCTTTTCTTTCTAATTTTCTCCCTTTTGATGGGATTTTTCTTTTTTCTTTTTCACTTTTTCAATCATGTTCATTTAAAAGAAAATTTAAGACCAAAAATCAAAATATAAGCATGTTAGAGTGACTAGACATATATTGCCATACCCACAACTGTCTAACTTTTATAATGGTTCTTTAATTAAAATAAAATTATTCTTATTACCCCAATTTTAAACGATGCCTAATTGAGAAAGTTGTTTCTCAGTTGAAATTCTTAAAAATAACCTATTAGTTACTGGGATTGTTAAAGTAAAATAAAAGGTAAAGGACCGAAATAAATGGATATTCATTTTCTTATGTGTCTTTGGTTTCAAGCAAAAGCCATGAAAGCTCCCAATATGCAAACATAATAAATGTTTATTGTTTTTAAAAAACAGTATTTTCACTTCTCTTATCTAGTCCATGCTGAATATTTTAATGCTACGGCTTACCCACTTATGAGTTTGGGATCTTTTGGCTGTAAAGAAGGAATGAGGGATAGGAGGAAAGGCAAAAATCTTACAGAAGCAAATAGCATTCTCTTGCCTTCAGTAACTTTCCATAAATGAATTTCTTGTCTTCAGGAATATTTAAACCAGACTAACTTATTAGTGCAAATAACAAATGCTCATGTCTGACAAGAAACAGTTTAAGTCATAAGGCTTAAATCAATATTTGCAAGAAAAGGAGTAGAGGAGACATCTTTTAAACAAATGTGGAAGACTGGCTCTGGAACAAGCGCAAGAGCGTATTATGGGAACTCAAACCCATAGATATGGCACTGAAATATTAATTTTTTTCATCATATGAAAAACTAGAAAAGAAAGTAAAAATAGATTTGGTTTTAAATTCATTTGGGTTTGCCTACTTTATTATGAGTAGTAAATGGACTCAACTTCTTGGGAGCCTACTTCATGGCTTAGACTTTAGGGAGGAGGGCCTTTCTTCCTCAAGTTCTTTGGGGGATAGATCCTTTGCTTCTTAAATTTGTCACTGGCTGGAGTCTTCTCCAACTTTGTGGAAACTTGTTAGTCTGTTCTGGGATCTCCGCAACCTTGGAGGCCTTTCTCCTTTTACTCGTGGTGTTGCAGCATTGAGGCTCTGTCCTGTAAAATCCTTTATCCAGCTTTCTCTGTGAAGTTTTGAGCACTTTCTTTCAGTTCCAGCCAGGCTCTCCTGTAACTGGTCCTTGTTGTAATTGTGTTTCCCTTGCTCTTGATTCCTTGTATCCATTCCCCATCACTGACCCATATGCCGGCTCCTTCTCCGTGGCAGCAGTCTCTTTTTTGACTCCCTCCTGCCATTTTACACATTCATGGATAAATTAGATTATATAAATATCTGCAGAATGATTCACTTAAAAAAAAGTTATTCACTGTTTTGCTATCCCCACCCCCAACTTCTCATTTTTCTGCCAGGCAAAGGAAACCTATCATATCTGAGGGAATTTAGAGAGGAGGAGGAACACTGTGTGAATCTTACTCTCATCAGATTTAGCTCAAAGAGAAAATAATTGACATATTTGGTTTACAGCGAAACTTTTCTCACCTTATTAAAAAGTGGGAAAGGGAAAAGGAAAAGGAAAAGAGTAATAAGAGAAGGGTAGAAGAAAGGGGAGGGATTCAAAGGGGGTGAGAAGGATCCTAATGAGAGAGAGCTGCATAACACAAGTGGTGTCCATAAGTTTAATACTGAGAAAAAGGGTAAGGGGTGTTAAGAAAAACAAAAGCATAATGTGGGGATAATAAGATGGCAAAAAATACAGAATTTGTAATTTTAACCATAAATGTGAATGGGATGAACTCTCCCATAAAGCAGAGGCGGATAGCAGACTGGATCAAAAGTCAGAACATGTAAACAACATGTTGTTTACAGGAAACACATGTAAAGCAGGGAGATACATGCAGAGTAAAGGTAAAAGGTTTGAGCAGAATCTATTATGCTTCAGGCGAAGTCAAAAAAGCCAGGATAGCCATACTTATTTCAGATCAAGCAAAAGCAAAAATTGATCTAATTAAAAGAGATAAATAAGGAAACTATATCTTGCTAAAGGGTAGCATAGACAATGAAGCAATATAAATACTAAACATATATGCAGCAAGTGGTATAGCATCTGACTTCCTAAAAAAGAAGTTAAAAGAGAGTTGCAAGAAGAAATAGACAGCAAAACTATAATAAAGGGAAATCTCAACCTTGCACTCTCAGAATTAGATAAATCAAACCACAGAACAAATAAGAAATAAATTAAAGAGGTAAATAGAATATTAGAAAAACTAGGTATGATGGATCTTTGGAGAAAACTGATTGGTGACAGAAAGGAAGAACTGCTTCTCAGCAGTTCATGGAGCCTATACAAAAATTGACCATATATTATATATACAGACCTCAAAATTTAATGCAGGAAGACAGAAATAGTAAATGCTTTCTTTTCAGATCACGATATAATAAAAACTACATTCGACAAAAAGTTAGGGGTAAATAGACCAAAAAGTAACTGGAAACTAAATAATCTCATCTTAAAGAATGATTGGGTGAAAAAGGAAAGTATAGACACAAATAATAATTTCACTCAAGTTAATGACAATGATGAGACATCATACCAAAATCACATGTAGGATGCAGCCAAAGTGGTAATAAAAAGAAATTTTATATCTTTAGAGGCTTCCTTGAATAAAACAGAGAAAGAGAAGATCAATGAATTGGGCTTGCAACTTAAAAAGCTAGAAAAAGACCAAATTAAAAGCCCCCAATCAAATACTAAACTTGAAATTCTAAAATTAAAAGGAAAAATTAATAATATTGAAAGTAAAAAAAACTATTCAATTAATAAATAAAATTAAGAGTTGCTTTCATGAAAAAAACAATAAAATAGATTAACCTCTGGTAAATCTGATTAGAAAAAGAGAGAGGTAAATCAAATTAGTAGTCTTAAAAATCAAAAGGGAAAACTTTCCGCCAATGAAGAGGAAATTAGAGAAATAATAAAAAGTTACTTTGCCCAGCTTTATGCCAATAAATTTGATAACCTAAGTGAAATGGATGACTACCTCCAAAATTATAGGCTTCCCAGATTAACAGAGGAAGAAGTAAATTGCTCAAATAGTCCCATTTCAGAAAAAGAAATAGAACAAGCTATTAATCAACTCCCTAAGAATAAATCCCCAGGACCAGAAGGATTTACATGTGAATTCTACCAAACATTTAAAGAACAATTAGCCCCAATGCTATATAAACTATTTGAAAAAATAGGGAATGAAGGAGCCCTATCCAATTCCTTTTATTGTGGGGAGCCGGCACTAATCTACAGCCACATAAGGCCAACCTTGAATAGGTTGAATCTCCTAATCACACTATACCAAAGACTTCCTGAATAGGAATCTCCTAATCACATCCTAACTTTGAATAGGCAGATATCTAGGCATCCCCTAATCGCATCATAGAGCTTCCTGCCACCAGAAACATCTGAGCAGCTCATCATTGGGCGGGATACCAACCCTTTGTCTAGGACCCCCACCCTGTATTGTGTTTGAACAACCCTGCCTTCTTTTCTACTGCTATATATATCTGTACTATTGCACCCATTAAAATGAGGCTTGATCAGAATGATTTGACTTGCCTCCATTTTGCATGTCCCCTCTCTCTTGCCCTTATCTCTTTTCTTCCAGGGTCCACACACTCTGCCTCCCGCCAAGGCATTTTATGACACAGACATGATACTGATACCTAAACCAGGTAGGATGAAAACAGAGAAAGAAAATTATAGACCAATCTCCCTAATTAATATTTATGCTAAAATTTTAAATAGGATATTAGCAAAAGGCCTACAGAAAATCATCCCCAGGATAATACATCATGATCAAGTAGGATTTATACCAGGAATGCAGGGCTAATTCAATATTAGGAAAACTATTAGTATAATTGACCATATTAATAACCAAATTAACAAAAACCATATGATTATCTCAATAGATGCAGAAAAAGCATTTGATAAAATCCAACATCCATTCCTATTAAAAACACTTGAGAGTATAGGAATAAATGGACTTTTCCTTAAAATAATCAGTAACATCTATTTAAAACCATCAGTGAGCATCATATGTAATGGGGATAAACAGGCACCATTCCCAGTAACATCAGAAATGAAACAGAGTTGCCCACTATCACCATTACTATTCAATATTATATTAGAAATGCTAGCTTTGGCAATAAGAGTTGAGAAAGAGATTAAAGGAATTAGAGTAGGTAATGAGGAAACCAAATTATCCCTCTTTGATGATGATATGATGGTATGCTTAGACAACCCCAGAGATTCTACTAAAAAGCTATCAGAAATAATCCACACTTTTAGCAAAGTTACAGGATACAAATAAATAAGCCCACATAAGTCATCATCATTACTATATGTCACTAACAAAATCCAACAGTTAGAGTTACAGAGAAATTCCATTTAAAGTAATTACTGAGAGTATATAAAATATTTAGGAATCTATCTGCCAAGGGAAAATCAGGAACTATATGAGCAAAACTACAAAACACTTTCCACACAAATAAAGTCAGATCTAACCAACTGGAAAAATATTAAATACTCTTGGATAGGGTGAGCAAATAAAATAAGGATGACAATATTACCTAACGTTATCTATTTATTTAGTGCTATACCAATCAGACTCCAAAAAAACCTATTTTAATGACCTAGAAAAAATAACAAAAGTTTATATGGAAAAAGTAAAGGTCAAGAATTTCAAGGGAACTAATGAAAAAAAAAAATCAAATGAAAGTGGCCTAGCTGTACCACATTTAAATATATATTAGAAAGCAGCAGTTACCAAAACCATTTGGTATTGGCTAAGAAATAGACTAGTTGATCAATGGAATAGGTTAGGTTCAAAGAGCAAAACAGTCAATAACTTTAATAATCTAATGTTTGACAAACCCAGAGACCCCAACTTTTGGGATAAGATTTCATTATGTGACAAAAACTGCTAGGAAAATTGGAAATTAGTATGGCAGAAACTAGACACTGACCCACCTTAACACTGTACACCAAGATAAGGTCAAAATGGGTCCATGACCTAGGCATAAAGAATGAGATTATAAATAAATTAGAAGAATATAGGATAGTTTACCTCTCAGACCTGTAGAAGGGGAAGGGATTTATGACCAAAGAAGAACTAGAAATCATTATTGATCACAAAATAGAAAATTTTGATTATATCAAATTGAAAAGTTTTTGTAAAAAGTGCAGACAAGCTTAGAAAGGAAGCAATAAACTGGGAAAACATTTTACAGTCAAAAGTTCTGATAAAGACCTCATTTCCAAAATATATAGAGAATTGGCTCTAATTTATAAGAAATCAAGCCATTCTCCAATTGATAAATGGTCAAAGGATATGAACTGACAGTTCTCAAATGAAGAAATTGAAACTATATCTAGCCATATGAAAAGATGCTCCAAGTCATTATTAATCAAAGAAATGCAAATTAAGACAACTCTGAGATATCACTACACACCTGTCAGACTGGCTAGAATGATAAGGAAAGATAATGTGGAATGTTGGAGGGGATGTGGGAAAACTGGGACATTGATGCATTGTTGGTGGAATTGTGAACACATCCAGAGCAATTTGGAACTATACTCAAAAAGTTATCAAACTGTGCATACCCTTTGATCCAGCAGTGTTACTACTAGGCTTATATCCTAAAGAGAATTTAAAGGACAAAAAGGGACCCACATTTGCAAAAATGTGGCAGCCCTCTTTGTAGTGGCCAGAAACAGGAAACTGAGTAGATGCCCATCAATTGGAGAATGGCTGAATAAATTGTGGTATATGAATATTATGGGATATTATTTTTCTGTAAGAAATGACCAGCAGAATGATTTCAGAAAGGCCTGGAGAGACTTACATGAACTGATGCTGAGTGAAATGAGCAGGACCAGGAGATCATTATATACTTCAACAACAATACTATATGATGATCAATTCTCATGGACGTGGCCATCTTCAACAACGAGATGAACCAAATCAATTCTAATAGAGCAGTAATGAACTGAACCAGCTACACCCAGCGAAAGAACTCTGGGAGATGACTATGAACCACAACATAGAATTCCCAATTCCTCTATTTTTGTCTGCCTGCATTTTTATTTCCTTCACAGGTTAATTGTACACAATTTTAAAGTCCGAATCTTTTTGTACAGCAAAATATTCCATAATATTCATATACCACAATTTATTCAGCCATTCCCCAACTGATGGGCATCTACTCAGTTTCCAGTTTCTGGCCACTACAAAGAGGGCTGCCACAAGCATTCTTGCACATACAGGTCCCTTTCCCTTCTTTATAATCTCTTTGGGATATAAGCCCAGTAGTAACACTGCTGGATCAAAGGGTATGCACAGTTTGATAACTTTTTGAGCATAATTCCAAATTTCTCTCCAGAATGGTTGGATGTATTCACAATTCCACCAACAATGTATTAGTGTCCCTCTTTTCCCACATACCCTCCAACATTCTTTTAAGGACATCCTATTATGTGTATTTCTTAATATTACACTTAGATGAATTCCACAGTGTAATTTTATTTATTTTAACCTGTGGGACAGTTTACTCCAGGTCAGGGGACAAAGAAAGGCAATAAATGAAGTCCTGAATTTGTGACAGGATGTGAGTAATGAATTCCTTCAGTGTACATAGGAAAGGAGACCAAATCATCAGTATTGAAATTACCTATTAAACTCTTTATGATGGCAATGATCATCTGATATAGCATGAGAACTTGTAACTGTAGAGACACCACTGATTTATGTAGAGTAGGCTAGCTCCCGGGAGGGCTTCAGGGTCAGCCAGAGTCAAGAAAAATTAAAGTCCTTGGTCTTTTGGGGGAGAAGGGAAGGAGGCATGCAAACTGCCATGTGGCTTGTCAAAGTTCTCTCCTTGATTCTGGAGTCCTGAGTCACCAGCCTCTCTCCTCCTCATCCTGCTGCCAAGTCACTCTGCCCTCTCTCCCTCCACCCTTCAGTCCTTGCCTCTGATTATCTTAACACCAAACATTCAGCAAGCACCAACGTGAGAAAAGTCATTTATACAAATATATGCTAATAGAGTCATTGTCTCACATCAAATAGGTAATTAGTCTTAAATGCTGGGTTGCCTGATTCAAGCATACCTTTTTGGAGTTTCAGCTCTCTACAGATTTGCTTTCACCTTTACTTTTACTTTATTTAATAAAATATTGACATGAATCACTCACAAGAGCAATATTCAGAGAAAATAAATTCAAAAACAAGGGCAATAGTTTTGAAGGCAATTTATGAAAATAATATCAGAGTGAGACTTGGTCCTTATCAAATGAGACATGCAGATAAATATTGGCTTTGGTGAACAAGGTTAGTAAATTAAAAAGAAAACCCTGGGAGTTTATGAAATCAGTAAGAGTGGCTACAGCTGTAGTCATTGTCCTAATTAGGAGGGCTGGGATTCCAGTTTAGCTCCTCTACTTCTGCTGAGAGTAAGATTCACACAATGTTCATCCCCCTCCCTTCTTTCCCTCAAATACATGAGATGTAATTTCCCTTTTTTTTTTTTTTACCTCCACTTTTCCCTTTCTCTGGTACAATCCCCTTTCCACCTCTAGTTCCTTTTTTATATTATAACAGTAAAATCAAATCATACATTTACTCTTTATGTATATTCATAACAGAAATGCAGTTCCAAGAGTTCTTTTTACTGTTTTCTGCTTCTCTTGAGTCCTATGGTTAGAGATCATTTTTCTTTGTTTAGCTCTAGTTTTTTCATTAGAAACAAATGGAATTCACCTGTTTCATTAAATGTCCATCTTCTTCCCAGGAAGAAAATGCTCAGCTTAACTGGGTAGTTTATTCTTGGCTGCATTCCAAGTTTTTTTGCCCTTAGAAATATCAGATTCCAGGCCCTTTCATCCTTTAATGTGGATCCTGAGTGATCCTTATTATGACTCCTTGGTATTTGAATTGTTTTTTTTTTCTGGCTTCTTGTAATACTTTTTCCTTAGTTTGATAGTTCTGAAATTTAGCCACAATATTCCTTGGAGGTTTTATTTTAGGGTCTCTTAGAAGATCTTCGATGAATTCTTTCAATGATTATTTTACCTTTTGATTCTATTGCATCTGGGCAGTTCTCTTTGATGATTTCCTGTAAAATAGTGTCTAGGCTCTTTTTTTCATCATAATTTTCAGGAAGCCCAATAAGCCTAAAATTATCTCTCCTAGATCTATTTTCCAGGCCTATTGTTTTTCCAAGTAGATATTTAACATTTTTTCCCATTTTTTCCTTTTTTTGGTTTTGCTTGCCTGATTCTTGATGTCCCAACGAATCATTCATTTCTATTTGTTCAGTTCTGATTTTTAATGAGTTATTTTCTTCATTAGCTTTTTTTTACTTCTTTTTATATATGTCCAATTGAGTTTTTAAGTGAGTTGTTTTGTTCCATGGAGTTTTTTTCCATTTCACTAATTTTTTTTTTTTTTACTGAGTTATTTTCATTTTCCAATTCACAAATCCTACTTTCCTGGGAGTTAATTATCTTTTCCAATTCAGAAATTCTGTTTCCCTAGGAGTTGTTTACCTTTTCCAATTCACACTTCAGGAAGTTGTTTTCTTTTTCCACTTTATCAAATTTTTCTTTTATTGAATTATATGTCTTTTTCATACTCTCTTGCAGAGCTTCTCTTTCCTTTCCCCATTTTTCTTCTAGCTTTCTTTTAAGATCTTTTATAATTTCTTCTAGGAGAGCCTTGTGTGATGGGAACCAAGTTACACCTCCCTTTGGGGTTTTGTCTGAAGACTGTCTGCTATTAGTCTCCTTGGGGATGAAAACATGCTCTCTTTCTTTATAGAACTATCAATGGTTAGAGTACACAGCTTTTTTTTTTTTAAAAGCTCTCAGGGTCTGCCTTCAGGGCAAGGAGTTTACCAGCTTCTCCTGCAGAACAGGGATAGATATATGGACAGTAGCTGTCCTGCAAACAGGCTGCAAAGAGCAGCCAGACTGTGGAAGTGCTTTGGGAAGAGCCCTGCAGCAGAACTGTCCCTGCCCTGGGAAATGTGGCCTCTATGAGGAACTTCTACTGCCCCAGGGAGAGCCCCCCTGGTGTGTAGAACTGTGACTTCCCCTGGCAAAACCCCGTGCTGCAGAATGAGGCTACACAGCTGTGCTGTAGTCTGTGCTGAGTCACTTCCGGTGCTGGGTGGGTGTACCCAGATCCTGTTAAATTCTGGCCTTTTTTGGAGTACACTCTACCTTTGTGTTTGTGTAACTTCTCTACTGATCTACTGCTTAGCAATAAAGCAGAGCAGCCAACATGTGGTAGAGTCCTCCCTGCAAATTTTCCACTTGCGGAGACTGCTCCCACCCTGGTCAACTCAGTGTGCTAACCTCTGTCTTCTGTCTCCCTGCCTTCGCTAACCTGCTCCTGCCAATCAGGACAAACCTTTTCTGGCAATCTTCCAGATTGTCTTTGCCTTGTAATTTGTTGTACTCCCAATATTAGTGGATTTTTACTACTCAACCACTATTTCTGAGGCTGAATTTGGTCATTAGTAGTGAGGGTAGAAGAGAAGCTTAGAATGACACGTGTGTCTTCTCCGCCATTTTGGCCCTTATAGTATTTTTTAAAAAGAAAAAAAAATAATTCTTTAAAACTTATGGTTACATTGAAACAGCTGTATACTTGTGCAATCTATAACATCTTTACACTTCTTATCTCCAAAAAGGGGTAGGTTTGATGGGGTATGGCTTTTTTTTTTGTGGGGGGGGGAATATAGCAGTAACTCTAAGGCCTTGGAGTGCTGTAGTTCCACAGACAATGGTGGCTGCCTGATAACAATCTGTTGGTCAGTGATAACAGGGTTTCCCAAACAAACAATGTGGCGCTTACCAGGCCACTCCTCAATTCTACCTCTAAGTCTTAACATTAGTATATCATTGCCCCTTAACTTGGAGACAAACTGACTTTGTGAATTCTTTTGTTATACTTTTGATAGTAACCTGGTTACCCTAACATTGTTGGGGTGTCTTAAACTGTAGCATTTTATGACCTGTCTATCCTCCTTGTGAAGGTAAACCGTTTGTTGGGTTTTCATCTTTTTCTTCTGTTTTCTCCACACTGTCCAATAGTTAAGACAATCACAAGCACCTAGGAAGGTTTGTGTGATCATCAGGAGCTCCATGCTCAGCAAACTTACCTTTAATGGGAATGTCCAGATTTTGAAATTCTTGCAATTCAGTATACTTCGTTTCTAGCCAGGGATAATCTGCCAAGTTTTCACCCTATGTGAGATACTGGAAAAGATGAGGTGCTATAGTACTGGGAATTGTAAGGCTTGTGGCAAAGATGGGATAATTCAGCTCTGTCCCCATTCCTAAGAATCCCCCCTTCCTTTATCTCTTAAAAAAGAGGCAACTTAGGTCTAAAAGATCTTAAGACTAAGAAACTTGTTTTCTTTACAATACTGCCTGGCCTCAATATACCTTGGGGGACCAGGAAAAAAATTTTCAATAATGGATCCATTAACTATAACATTATCCTGCAGCTGGATTTGTTTTGCTGTAAACAAGGCAAGTGTACTGAAGTTCCCCATGCCCAAGCCTTTGTGGCCTTATCCCAAGATGCTAAATTAAGACAGCACTGCAGGATGCTGCTGGTAAAATTTATTTCAGGGGAATTGAAAGTACATACTGATCTTCTAGGTGACCCCCTCCTTTCATTCCTCTAATGACCTCTGCCTCCTCATGCAGTCCTTATCAAGAGGCCCAAGATTACATTCTGGGACCATCCCCTTATCAAGATTGGGACCTTATGTCCAGCAATATTTCTTCAACTCAGTTCCCTTCACCTCTTGAGCCAGATTCTGAAACATTTCAGTCCCCTGGTCCTCGATTCTTACCATACAAGGAGCAAGACTCTATTTTCTCTTGCTCAGGACCCTAATTCATCCTCTCTTTCTAAACTCTGCCCATGGAGAGAAGTAGCAGACTCTCGGGGTGGAACATTCAGGGTGCACATGCCTTTTCTATGTCCAACCTTTCCCAGATTAAGGAAAAACTTGGCCATTACTGCCATGACCCCATTACATATACTGAGGGCTTTAAAGCCATATCCCTCCAATTTGATCTTTCCTAGGGAGATGTTAATATCATCATCTTCTCTTGTTGCACCATTGAGGAGAAAAAGAGAATCTGGGAATTAGTCCAGAAGTTTGGGGATGATATGGCTTCATCCTCCTCCTCTGGCAGATTCCCCTGAGGCTATTGTTGTCCCAGTTTCAGATCCTGGGTGGGATTACCAGGAAGGAAGCAATAACAGAAAGAGAAGGGATCATTTTCTAACCTGCCTCACCAAAGGCATGAAGAATGGAATTAAGAAGCAGGTTAATTAGTCCAGACTTAGAGAACTTACCCAAGGAGTTGAGGCTCTAAAGAAATACAATAACCAAACTACTTGAAAAGACCATTAATAATAGTCACTTTTATTTGTTCTCCTCTCTCTTCGCAATTCTCTACAATCTACCTTCTGCCCTCATCATTCCATTAAAACTTTTCTAATGCTGCTCATCATGTTTCCAAATCCCATGTCTTTTCCTTAATCCTCACCTTTCCTGATTACTTTTCCACCTTTCCACCTTGACACTGTTATTAGCCCCTCCCTTGATACTTTTAAGTTTTTCTGAAATTATTTCCCACAGTTATGTTCCAAGTGATATTAATTATTCTGAAGACCCTTTCAGCTCTGTCTTTGTGTGTGTTGAGGATCCTTCTAGTGCTGCCATGCTGTATAAATTCACAGGTCATCCTAGTGCAGTGACATTCTGGATTGAAAGGTCCTTTTCAGCTCTGACACTGTGATTTCTGAGTGTAACATCATATTACAACCATGAGTTCAGTCTACATGGTTCCTTCTTCTGCACAATTAGGGAATTTATTTTGGAAAAAAATATTTGGGTGAGGAAATTGTCTAGCATTTGGGCAGAAGTTGGGCTTTCCACAAAAACTGTCATTTCTATCTATCTCTGTGTTAGCGCTAGCCTCTTTGTGGTTGAGCCAAAATTGAAATTACTAGAAAACTTTGTGTAACTAAAAAACAGATTACTACAAGTCTCTATGACAGGTATTAAGAGGGGAAACTGGGGAAAGAACAGACCTTTTCTTGAAATTTTAAGGACTTGAGTAGGTGGATACACTGCTACCCCCAATCTAGGCCTACTGAATTGCTCAGTGTCCATTTTTGATATTCTCCTTTTCTGCCAGTGCTCAGTTCTATCATCTCTTTCTTCTGTAGCTGATCGATCCAGTTCTACCACTTCTTGACTCAATTTTACTTCAACTTTGTTCCTAGCTTTCTATTTCCAAACACAAGGAATCTCTATCTTTCTGCTGACATGTCTCCTAGCTTTCATAGAATTTTCTAAAAGTATGACCAAATCTCTTCAGGAAGTGCTGTTAATTATCTACAGAAGGTAGACACAGACCTGTTTCTATTTTGATTCTGATTGATTCACTTAATAACTACTCTCATCTAAGAAAGGTGCTTACTTTCTTTGTTGGGGGGAGGGAGGGAAGGGGAGAGGGTAATCATGGAAAGCTCCATGGGATTCTCCCAGCTCTAATAGCCTATGACCTAAAAAATTTTCCCCATCCTAGGCCTTCTTAGGCCAGCATTACAGAAGAAAGTAATTAATGGGACTTTCTATAAAATATCTAAAATCATCATTGAGCATTATTTATAATGGGGATAAGATCAGGAATGGAGCAAGGAAGCTCATCATCACATCTGTTATTTAATATTGTGCTAGAAATCTTAGCTCTAACAATAAGAGAAGAAAAATAAACTGAAGAAATTAGAAAAGGCAGTTCTAGAGAATAAACTAAAAAATTCAAAATAATTAACAACTTTAGTACAATTGCAGGATATAAAGTAAGCCTATGTAAATCATTAGTATTTCTATATATAACCAGAAAAGCCAACAGCAAAAGAAAGAAAAGAATGCCATTTAAAATAACTGCAGAATGATAATTCGGGAAATTGGTATAGAAGAATTGCACATGTTTAACATATATTGGATTACTTGCCATCTAATGAATGGGGTGAGTGAAGGAGGGGAAAATGTGGAACACAAGGTTTTTTATAAATCAAAAGCTTTAATAATAAAAAAGAAAAATAAATAAATAAATAACTGCAGATATTATAAAATACTTGAAATACTTGGGAGTCTAGCTGCCAGGACAAACTCAGGAACTACATGAACACAAAATACTTTTCACACCAATAAATTCAGATCTAAGTATTTGAAACTATATCAATTTCTCATGAACAGGCTCAGACAATATAATAAAAATGGCAATTCTGCCTTAAGTAATTTGTACTAAAGTATCTATACTTAAGCAATTAAATGCTATGTCCAGTTAACCTACCAAAAATTATTTTATAGTGCTAGAAAAAAATCATTAAAAATTTGTCTGGAAAAACAAAAGTTCAAGAGTTTTTATTAAAGGAATTAATCAAAAAGTGAGAAGATAGGTTGACTAATCATACCAGATATCAAACTGTATTATAAAGTAGTAATCATCAAAACTACCTGGTACTGGTTTAAAAATAGTGTAATGGATCAATGGAATAGTAATCTAGATGCCTAAGACACAGGAGTAAATGACCATAATAATCCAGTGTTTGGTAATGACAAGAACTACCTCCGGGACAGAATCTTCTAGAAAAACTTTGAAAACAGTGTTATGGAATGTCAATATAGCCCTATTACCTATAATGTACACCAACAGAAATTCAAAATGGATACATGAGTTAGACTCCTATGTCTATAGGAGTTGATAACATAAGCTAATTGGGAGAGCCTGTTATAGTTTAGCTGTCAGATCTGTAGAGAAGGGAAAAATTCAGGACCAAACAAGAGATAAAGTTATATCATATAAAATGGGTCATTTTGATGACAGTGAACAAAAAAGTTTTTAAACAAACAAAACCAATGCAGACATGATTAGAAGAAAAGCAGAAAATTGGGAAATAATTTTATAGAAAATATCCCTACCAACATCCTCATTTCTCAAATATATAGAGAACTGAGCCAAATTTAGAAGAATGTCATCATTGTTCAGTATATAAATGGTCCAAGGATAAGAACAGGCTGATATCAAAGCTATCTATACTCATGTGAAAAATGCTCTAAATCATTATTGATTTGAGAAATGTTAATTCCAACAATTCTGAGGTACCACCTTATACCTATTAGATTGTCCAACATGACAGAAAAAGAAAATAATAAATGTTGGAGAAATTTGAAACCATGTTCAAAGGCCAATTATACTGTGCATATATTTGATCTGGCAATACCATTGATATATCTGTGTTCCAAAGAGACAAAAAAGGTGGGATGGGGGGAGGACGTGTTTGTACAAAAATCATTACAATAACTCTTTTTTGTTATGGCAAAGTATTGGACGCTGATGGCATGCCAATCAACTGATTACTACCTGAACAACTTGGGATACAGAGCATAATTGAATACAACTTGTTATAAAAAATGATAAGCAGGCCGATTTCAGGGGGAAAAAATGGACAAATTCATATGAACTGTTGCATAGTGAAGTAAACAGAGCTAAGAGAATATGATACACACTAACAGCAACATTGTAGGATGATCAAGTATGAATGATTTAGATCTATTCAGCAACAGAGTGGTCTAAGACAGTTAGTTACAAATGTATCGTGAGGAGAATTTCTATCTACATCCAGAAAAAGAATTGGTGGTTTCAGAATCCAGATCATAACACATTATTTTCATGTTCTTCACTTTTTTGGTGGAGAGAGGGATTCTTTTGGTCTGTTTCTTCTTCACCAACATAATATTGTAATATATTTTATATGATTGCACATATAGAACCTTGCTTACTAGCTTAGAGAAGTGGAAAGGGGGAGGAGAGAAAATTTGAAACTTCATATTTTTTAAAAATATATATGTTTTACTTGTCTTTTCATTTATTTAAAAACAAAAAAAATGTTGTTTTAGAGAAATCTGAGAAGACTGGTGCTAAGAGAAGAGAGCAGAAGTAGAGAAGTATTTGTACAATAACAGGAACCTTATAAAGAGAAACAATATTGAGACTTAAGAAAGATGATCAATGTCATAACCAAGTATGATTGATCTCAGACATCCAATGAGGATGAACATTTTACCCATCTAGAAAAGAGGTGATGGACTGACTCAAGGTTCACAATGAAACATATTTTTGGTGTGGTCAATAGGGGAATTTGTATGACTTGAGAATATATTCGTATTTTTCAAAACAGTATACTTTTTTTTCTTTTTCTTAGTATATGAGGAAAGGAAGGAAGACAAGGGAAAATTAACACTTTCTCACTGAAAAATATAAATTGAAAATTGTATTTTTGATATTTAATATTTTAATTTTCTACCATTACATGTAAATTATTTTTACATTTATTTTTAAAACTTTGAGTTCCAGATTCTCTCCCTTCCACTGCAACTTGGACCCCCTTTAAGAAGACACATGAGAAGTTACAAAAAATATTTCCTTAAAAATCATGTTGTGAAAAAACCCCCAATCTATTCCCCCCCCCAAAAAAAAACACCTCTCAAAAACAAATAAAAGAAAAAGAGTATGCTTCAATCTGTATTCAGAAACAATCAGTTCTTTCTCTGTGTGGGTACAGCATTTTTCATCATATATATTTCAGAGCGGTCATGGATCAATTTATTGCTGAAAATAGCAAAGTGATTCTCAGGTGATCATTCCACAACAGACACTTAATTTGTATATAGTACATGCACCTTGCTTGAGGTCTTGGAGGACATTTTTCTGAGAGCATCTGGCTCATCATTTCTCTTAGAATAACACTATTCCATCATAATGATACCCCACAATGTATCTAGCCATTCTCCAGTTGAAGGGTATCCTCTCAATTTCCATTTCTTTGTTCTGTTAAGAGAGGTGCTGTAAATATCTTTTTTTATTACAATATGTCCTTTTCCTTTAAAAGAAAAACCACAACCTCTTTTAGGATTAATGCCTAGTAGTGGTATTGTTAGGTCAATGAATATGCACAATTTTATAGGCCTTTAGGCATAGTTTGTATCTTTTCACCATTCTATATCTTTTTATTTTAATAAATTTGACTCAGTTCCCTAAACATTAGAATAATGAGGCCTTCATCAGAGAAACTTGCCTCAGATTTTTAAAAATCAATTACTGTTGCTAATTGTATTTCCCTCCTGTTTGTTCTGTTCTCTCTTCTGATCCTGATCCTCCTCAAAAGTGTTTTCCTACTTACTACCCCCTCCCCAAGAATGCTTTCTCTTCTATCACCCTTACCCCTTCTCAGATTTCTTTCCCTTCCTACTTTCCTGAAGGGTAAGATAGATTTTTATACCCATATTCAGTGTGTAAGTTATTTTTTCTTTGATCCAATTCTGAGAAGAATAAATTTCATTCCCTTCCTCTCCCTTCCTCTCAGGTTTCTTCCTGAGTTGGGCAGCACCTTTCCTTAGCTGGTCACCACTAAAACCCCTGGGACGTCTCCAGATTACTTTGGCAGGAGAGTCAGTCACCACACCCGAGAAAAGTTTCAGTCTCTTTATTAATATCACATCTTTCCCTCTTTTCCCCTTCTCTGTACCCTGCTTATATCTTCTTTCCTTGTTGCCCCTTCGTTGCCCTAACAAGAGTACCACCATCTGAGGGGAGTGCTCTTCCGTTATTGGCACATATTAAATGCATGACGGCTCTGTGTTTCCTTGACCACCTAAGAGAAACTTGTCTCGCTTAATCAAAACTCGGAAATGCACATCAGCAGAATACATGCCCAGGGCTCCTCTTAATCCCTCTTGGTATGTACTGTTTCCAGGCAACGGTCAAAGGCAAGGTTGGGGTTTTACAAAGAACAGAGAGACAATCCATCATACCCTTAAGCACCTGTACGTGCTTAAACTGTAACTATTCTGG
This sequence comes from Sarcophilus harrisii, assembly GCF_902635505.1. Classification (NCBI taxonomy): domain Eukaryota; kingdom Metazoa; phylum Chordata; class Mammalia; order Dasyuromorphia; family Dasyuridae; genus Sarcophilus; species Sarcophilus harrisii. The sequence continues at coordinate 4,681,822 of NC_045432.1, forward strand.
GGGTCCAATAGACCCCCATACAGGAAGATACTTATAATGACAGGGTAAGGCACTCATAATAGTTTGCAAGGCCAGTTCATCTCCTATCCATTCAACTGCGGCCTCACGGCCACTGATCTCCTGTTGGAGGTATACATCTATAGACACTTGATTGGACCAGGCCTGGGCCATTTTTATCATAAAGGTCTGTTACTCTAAGGCAAGGGTGCTAGATTAGCTATTCCTAAAAAGGTATCAAAATCATCCCTCTTTTGCCTACTGAGTGATTTTTTAAATTTTTCACCATTGTAAGTTGGAAGGGTATTGGGCCCAAGGGGCTTTGTTGGCATGAGGTCATAGAAGGGTCATTTAACAAGCATTATATATCCCTCTGGTCCCTCCCTAAGATAATTTGTGAGGCTGCAATTTGTTCCTTCAACCTGCAAGTTTCTATTGAAGAATTCCCTAAGGAGGATATGTTCTCTATTGGGCACCGGAGAAAGGCATAGGGGTTGGGGGCTTTTACAGTAGTATGAAACATATATCTAAAAATGTCACGGCTGTCGGTACATCCTTTGGTATAGTTGAGGTCGTTTCCAAAGACAACATACCAGACTGCATATGGATAGTCTGTGCAGTTCTTTCCCTCATCCTTTACGGGGCATTTGTAAGTGGCTATGGATGCATTTGTGGTCCACGCCAGTCCCCATTTCCAAATAGTGTCATGTAACATACCCCATGGTTCCGCCATTGGTGCGGGGGCTCGGGCTTGTGTAAACAACATGACATTATGTGCCATCTCAAAATGTCAGTCTCACAGGGCTGATCCATCAGAAGGCATTCAGGCAGCTGGGGATGCCAGTTGAGCAAGGGCTAAAAAGCATCCAGACATCCGGGGACCCCCAACCAGAAGGTTTCAATTTTGTTGTATGATTAAAAGTTTGGTGTATCAAGGAGTAATTCCCTCCAGAGCACAAGTAGGGTTCATGGGGAATGGCAAACATGAAAACGTTAAGGTTGGTGGGGTGTTGGCCTAGTGTGGCCACCTTGTGCCATCTGCTGTATAATTCTTCAATAATAGCAGAAGGCATCTTGGCGTGTGATTTGTTCCTGGGCCATAAACACAAATCAGCAGGAGAGAAGAGAAGAGTTATATTAACTATTTGATCCCAACACGGGCCCTCCTGCTATTGTTCTCCCACTAACTTGGTCTCATTTCCTTCCAGTGGGAAACTGGGGGTTGTTTCACCCCATCTGACCATACTGACAATAGGGGGAGTGGGGAAGGACTGTTCATGTCTAGTATTCCTGCAAGTCATTGTTCCATAGTTCAGTATCTGTGAGGGTCAGCCAGTTTTCTGCTTTCATTTTCAGTGTGATCAAGAAAGCAGCTATCATGAGTACCAGCTGTCTCGGCATCTTTATCTTTTGGCACCAGCCTCGAAGTCTTGGCCTCCTTTTTCTCCTCCTTCTGGACCTTTTCTTCTTCTCTGAGTAATTCGAGGGATCGGGTCAGCACCTAGGAGCTCATCTCCTTTTCAGCCTGGTCATCTGGAATGACAAGAGCATAACCCAATCCCCATACCACTGCCCTCCCTGGTCCCAGCCAGTGACCCTCTGGGATTTTCCATATTACCCGTGTTTCTGTTTGTGGGGTGTGTGATCTACTGTCTGAAATGGGCCAGCTAAAGTAATGAAATAATGGCATGGCTGGTGTGGTGCTATGCAAAAATTGAAGAAAATTGTGTGTATAACATGCTATGTCGGGTTCTGTTTGGGTAACTCTCTGCTTCCCCTTGGCTTCCTTTCCTGGGGCCTTCAGCACTCCCGCTCTGTTTAAAAATGAGAGTTTTGATTGTTTGGTTGACTCTCTCTACTATAGCCTTTCCTGTAGGGTTATAGGGGAGGCCAGTGACATGATGGATGACAAACTTTTCCACAAAGGAGGCAAATGCTTTAGAAATATAGGCAGGTGCGTTGTCTATTTTAAGTTCATTTGGGAGGCCTGCGGAGGCAATATAGTGGAGCATATGGGCAATGGAATGGCGGTGGTCTTGCCAGACTGTATAGTAACCCATATAAAGCCTGAGGAGATGTCAACAGTGACATGGATACATTGTGTGTTCAACTGTGTAACATCCATTTGCCACAGCTGGTTGGAAGTCACCTTTTTTGTTTACTGCTGTTCCAACTGGGGGTGAGGGGCAGAATGGGGCACATGGGATGCTGTGTTTAACTATTTCTGATGGGACCAGGAGATCATTATATACTTCAACAACAATACTATATGATGACCAGTTCTGATGGACCTGGCCATCCTCAGCAACGAGATCAACTAAATCATTTCCAATGGAGCAGTAATGAACTGAACCAGCTACGCCCAGAGAAAGAACTCTGGATGATAACTAAAAACCATTACATTGAATTCCCAATCCCTATATTTATGCCCACCTGCATTTTTGATTTCCTTCACAAGCTAATTGTACAATATTTCAGAGTCTGATTCTTTTTGTACACCAAAATAATGGTTTGGTTATGTATACTTATTGTGCATCTAATTTATATTTTAATATATTTAACATCTACTGGTCATCCTGACATCTGGGGGAGGGGGTGGGAGGGGGTAAGAGGTGAAAAATTGGAACAAGAGGTTTGGCAATTGTTAATGCTGTAAAGTTACCCATGCATATAACCTGTAAATAAAAGGCTATTAAATTAAAAAAAAAAAACTATTTCTGATGCTTGTGACTTTTTTATCCCATAAAGCAGTCTAAGGGTTAGGGCCAAGAGGTGAAAGCGCTGGTGAGCTTTTTGAGCAGGCTCTAAGGGATATAAGAGAGAATCAGCTATGTTGTTACCTTCAAATATGGGACCCAGATCATCTGTGTGTGATCTAACATGAAAAATATATACAGGGTGTGAATGAGCCAATAGGGCTCATTCAAGCAATAAGGCACAGATAGTGGTATGTTCTGGCTCTATATATGCAGAAGACAATCTTTGAATGGCTTGAGCAGCATATTGGCTACCAGTAATAATATTAAACAATTGAAAGAAGTTTAAGATAGCTTGGATTATAGCAAAAAGTACGTTCTTTTGTGTAGGGGTGTAAGGGGTATTTTGGACCCACTGTTGTTTTGTTTGAGGGCACCAAATGGATGCCTTGCCATTTTTTCTGGCATCAGTAAACACCCGTGGTCCCTCTAAAGGACTTTTAGATGTGGGGGACAGGTATTTCCATGGCAAATATTGGTACTGCTGCATGAGTGGTGCTGACGGTATCACTTTCCCTCACACTCCTCCTCCTCCCTCTCCCCAGGAAGGCGAAATTGAGGGAGGACAGCCAGGAGATGAGGAATGCCCTAAGGGCTCTTGGTGGGGTGTAGGTGGAAGTGAAACTAAGCTGTGAAAGTGAGAAGTACCACACTCTTTAAGCTCATCAGCATTGTACTTAACTCCTTTCTTGCCCAACTCTCCATGCCTTCCAGCTGCATTGTCAGTATCATCCCCCTCCTGCTCTTTCTCCTCATATTTCCTTGTCTGGTTGTTCTTATTAAATTTTTTCCTTTTTTTAGAACTTGTGGAGTTCTTTAAAGCCAATTATATTATATTGTGCATAAGGAATGTTTCTTCAGAAATTGAATCAAGACCCATAGCTTCGTTATATTCAATTAGTTGCTCTCCCACTATTTTCCCTATATCTGGCTCTAATTTTTCTTCCTTAGAGAGCCAAGGAGACGTGCACTCTAATATATTTAAGAATCCAGTGATGTGCTTCCAAGTTACCAACAAACCTTGCTTCTTTATGAACCTAATTCTGCATGCTCACACTCCTCTCGGGGTGGGGGAAGGCTCTTTTCTTTATGCCCCATTTCATTTGAAAAACGAAAGTGACTAGTTTAGCCCTTCCCAAAGGTTCCCGCTTTTCTATTTTGGTACTCACTTTGTTTCCGGGTCACAGGGACTTGTCCACTGACCTTACGATTATGCCAGTCAAATTGTGATTGTAGGTCCTTACATCCAGAGCCTCACGTCTAGGGCCCCACGTTGGGCTCCAAAATGTAATGTCCGGACTAGCTTTCTGGAGGATCTCTGGACGAGCTTTGGTCTTAAGTGGAGAAGTGATGAAGGCAGTAGAGCCACCATGGGGATGGTCAAGGATGGAGTCTGGAGTCTCGAGTCTGTTCATTTCGAGTCCTCTCAGCCCTTAAATACCTTAGTATGATTACATCACTACAGCACACTGAGCATATGCCAACTGTAGAACCATGACATCACCATATCACTAAGTATATGCCAGCTAGAGTGATTACATCATTAACTCACACCAAGTATATGTGAACTAGAGACCCATTAACTTATAAATCACGCTGAGTAAACACCCTGTTGTAACTATCTTGCATCCAGTATACCTTTCCCAGAGCTCCCACACAATCTGCGGTCCTCTACAATCAATTAGAGAATGGCTTGAATTCTTTTAAATTTGAATCAATTCCCTATATATTTTAGAAATGAGACCTTTATCTGAACCCTTGAATGTAATTTTTTCACAATTTCTTCCTTTCTAATCTTGTCTGCATTAGTTTTGTTTGTACAAAACCTTTTTAACTTAATATAATCAAAATAATCTATTTTGTGTTCAATAATGTACTTTATGTTGCAATTTAGACTTTTCTAAAAATTCTATTAAATCTTGTATACCCTTTGACCTAGCAGTACCATTCTGGGTCTGCACTTGAAAAGAGATAATCAAGAAAGTACCTGTATGTATAGAAATATCGATAGTAGCTGTTTTTTTCCCTCAGGGCAAAGAATTGGAATTTGATGGGATATCCATCAATTGGGGATTTACTGAACAAATTGTGGTGTGTGATTATGATGGAATACTATTGTGCTATAAGAAATTGTCATGAGCAGGACGTTTTTAGGAAAAACATGGAAAAACTTCCATGAGCTCATGCAAAGTGAAAAGCACGAATTACATAGTAACTTCAATACTGTAAGATTATCAGTCATGAATAAATTGGTTATTCTCAGAAGTACAATATTCAAAATAATTCTGAATATCTTATGATAAAAAAGTGTTTCCTTCCCTAGAGAAGCAACTGATATTATCTCAATACACACTGACAGATACTTTTCACTGTATTTTTTTTTTTGAGGTATTTTTGGCGCTATTTTCTTTTACATACACCATGACTTTTATGGAAATGTTTCACATGACTTCACATGTGCCTTCTCAGTGAGTGGGGTGGGAAGAAGGAATGAGAAAGGGAAAAAATTGGAAATCAGGGTTATAAAAACAAATGCTAAAAACTGTTTTGTGTGTATTGGGGAAAAACAAAACATTAAGTAATCATAATAAAGGAAACCCCTAGAGCTGCATAGATGTTTGGAAGTAGAAACACAGCATTTAACAGAAGACAGCTCATGTTCTCAGGTGGAAGCCTGTCTAAATATACTTCTGGGGCCAGAGTCCCATCACTGAATCGCTCCCAAGCATCACTAAGACAACACAGAGACCCAAGGACAGTAATAATTTGGAAGGAGAACCCCAACGGAGGACAAGGGGCACATTTTAATGCACTGGGAATTTCTCCTTGCTGTATAGAAGATCTCGATCAAAGGAAAAACTCTGGGGAGATTGGCAGATCCTCTGTAGAGGGAAGAAGAGTTGTGATGACTTTCATGGACCCAGCCTATCAAAGAAGCATTTCGTAAGTGCCAGCTGTGGTTATGCCAGGAATTGTGATCAAGTACAATTCCTTTGTACTTTATTGTTTTCACCAGGTAATTATAAAATGTATTTGTCATTATTAGCCTGATTGCACAAATGTAAGGATAAAGTCCTTTACCTTTTCTTTGTGGAGAATTACAAACCAAGTTCTGATTTCCCCTGAGGAAATCTCAGTGTAGTGAGGAAAGATCCCCAGGGAGGCAGAATTGAATTCTGGGGGAAAAAAAAAATTTTAGCTTCTACGAGTCAGAGGACCTGGTTTCAAGTGGTGTATAGTACCTGTGTGACCCTGGGCAACAACATAACCTTGTTTGGTCTCTGTTGGAATCTTTACAAATTGTTAAGCCATTAGAGTTGATAGAGACAATAATTATCTAATTTGGCATGGTTCAATATGATTGATTTGATCTTAGAAGGAGATATTTTGGGCCAGAACTTGAAACAAGGTACTAAGTACAACTGATAGAAACGATGCTTGTGTTCACACCTTTAGAGATCTCATAAGTATCTAAGTACTCAATGGAGTTCACACGTTTGGGAGATTTCAGGGCTTAGTATGGCTTAGTATGAGATTCACACCTCCCTTAGGAGCAGAGAGCACTCTGGGAGATAACCCAGAATCCCTCTCTCTCCAGAAGGAGGAGTTAACCTTTGGGAGATCATATATATACAGGAAGCTCTTAGAGCTTGAGAGAGAGTTTTTCTTGGGAACATTGACTGGGGTCGGAGAGGAGCACTCTGGGAGGAAGCCCACAAGCCCTATCTTCGAGGCAAGAGATTCAATGCATCTTCCAACTCGGTGCTGGCTGGAGGCTGAAGAAAGCAGAGGCAGAAGCTGGGAAGAAGCTCTCCTCTGTTCCTAACGGATCATAATGGATTTCTAATAAAGAGGTAGTTTGAATACCTGAAAATCAGGATTCCAGGTATCCTTGGCAATGACCAGTCAGTATGGAAACCAGTGATTGGAATTAGTTTTTGCTTCCTAGTTGGACGCTAACATTTGCCTCTAGAAAGATTATATTGGACCAAAAGTGGGATGGCCGATTTGATCCGGATTTCACCTGGAAGAAATGTAAGTCCACATCCCATTCCCTGCTCTTTGAGCAAGACAAAGGCAAACATCCAGGGACCCAGTAGTTGGCCTGTTTGGCACAAAGGCTTCAATAAGCCTGTTTCCACTTTCTCCTTTATATTGATTAAAAGATTCAGCTCAATAATTTACAATGATTGCGCCAAACTAGGAAGCATCAGTCATTCATTCAGTTACAGGGATTAAACTCTGCTGGGATAATGAAACTTTATTTGTATCATGGAGCAAAGAAAATATTCCTTTTTGCTTATGTTTTCAGTTACTACTAAAGAATCAATCCAGGATTAGGTAGACTGCATTTTCCCCTTACAAAACCAACTTTTACCTGAGGTCAGATGGTTGGAGGAAGAGTTTGGTCTTAATCAGCTTTGAATGAGCAAAGATCTTAGGCACATTCATCAAGTACTTTATCTCAGTTGCACCCCCTAATTGGGAAGATCTAAAGCACAAACTGTGTGAGCCAAGAAAATACATTCAGTGAGTATTTAAGTGCTTCTCTTCCAGGAAACTTCCCCTGTTGGGGAAGAAGAGGTCTTGGGACTTCCTTTAAGCCTCGAGTAGGTGGGTTCACTGGTGACAACAGTCTAGTCTTCTCCCTTAAGATCCTCACACAGCCATTGTCCATCTTGGATAGTTTCCTTTTCTGCCAGACCTTAGTCCTCCTTCTCTTTCTCTTGGTGCTGGTTGATCCAGGTCTGCCAGTTTGTGGCTCAGTTTGCTTTAACTCTGCTCATTGCTCCCTCCTTCCACATCCTAGGACTCTCTATCATTTTCTGGGATGGGTCTCTACTTTTAAACAAGTTCCTAAAGACAGATCAGATCCCTTAAGGCAGATCTTTTGATTGATTCCAGAAGAGATATATAGATCAGTTATCACTTGATTCTGGTTAATAGCAGTTAAAAACTGTTCTTCCCTAAGAAAACTATTTTCTGACTTTGAAGAGGGTGGGATTATCAATAAAGCTCTTCACTTTTACATAACAATTCTCCCGATTCTAACAGTCCTTGATCTAAGACACCTTCTACAGCCCAGCCTTTCTCAGGTCAGCACTACAGAACATAGGAATAAATGAAGCCTGCCATAAAATGAGAAATAGTTTCTGTTGAAAAGCATCAGTCAGCACTATCTGTAATGGGGCTAAGCTATAAGCTCTCCCAGTAACACCAGGCAGGCAGCAAAGATGCTCATTATCACCACCATTACTATACTAGACATGTCAGCTCTAGGTATAAAAGAAACTGAAGAAAGAGGATTCTGGGAAGAGAGTGGAGTAGGTTGGTAAATTTCAAGCTTTCCCAATTCCCCCCACAAATAGAACAAATTTGCACCTCACAAAGAACATAGACTGGTGAAAAATCAAGAAGATTTGGAGCAGAAGAGGCATTTTCCAGATACTACATGATAAGAGGTAGGTAATTCTGGAGAGGACTCAGGGCAGACACTCCTCCTCTCCTCCTGCCTGGACTCCAATAGCTGCTGGGTGGCCTTGCCACTGTCTCTGCCCACTGCAGTCTGTCCTCCATGTTGTTGTCAGAGTGAACTTTCTAACACCAGATCTGACCTTGTCACACACACTCATCCCCAAGATGTCCTAGCCGCTCCCTTTCACCTCAAGGATTGGATATAAAATCCTGTCTGTCGTGCAAACCCCACCACAACCTGCCCTGATCTGTGCATTTCTTATACCTACAATCTCCCTCCTGATTGTATCTGATCCAGTGACACCCCAATTGCTGCTTTTTGCAGAGGACGATCCACCTCCAGACTCTGGGCATTTTCACAGGCTGTCCCTGCTCCCTGCAATGCTCTCCCTCCTGATCTCTGCCTCCTGGTTTCCTTGATTTCCTTCAGGTGCCAATTAGAATCCCACCTTCTACATGAAACCTTTCCTGGGCCTCTTACTTCTAGGATCCTTGTTCTCTTGTTTATTTCTAATTTATTCTCTATATGGTTTGTTGGTATTTTAGCAATTTGCATATTGCCTCTCCTAGTAGAATCTTTGAGAAAGGTCTTTGAGAAAAGGGAGTCTTTCAATGTTTTTTGTTTTTTTTCTTCCTAAGTAACTGAAACTTAGTTGGTCCTTTATGGATGTTTATTGAAAGAATAATTGAGACAACATAGTTGTCTTCCTCTTCAGATAGCATGAATTTTAGAGTATTGACCATCCTCTTCATCCTATCTAGATATTCCCCAAAAGAATACTATATATAAGGATAACAAAACTCAAATACAATATACCAAGAGAAATGGATGAGAATATTGGTGGAGTGTGTATACCATTTCCAGGGCACATATTTTGTTACAAAACAGGAGTCATCGAAACTATACGGTACTGGTTAAAGAGTAGAGCAACAGAAAAATGTACAGGAGAAAAGGGAAAAGCGGCAACAATAGAGCTCAACAAGATAGTGTTTGATACACTGAGAACCTTAAGTTACACAGATGAAATATACTACTTGATAGAAACTACTAGGAAAACTGGAAAGCACCTTGGCAGTAATTAGGCTTACATAAGAACAATAGTCTAATTGGATATATCACTAATATAAAACATCATGTAACTAAAAACCATGTGCCTCTCATAGATATGGGTAATTAAATAGATAAATGTAGCGGCAAGAAGCTGGAAATGGAGGATGCCCATAAGTTGGAGTATGACTGAATAATTTGTGGTATATGAATGTTATGGAATATTATTTTTCAACAGGAAATGATTGGCAACATGATTTCAGAGAGGCCTGGAGAGATTCACATGAACTGATGCTAAGTGAAATGAGCAGAACCAGGGGATATTTATGTGTGGCAACAAGACTGTATGATTCTGATGGACGTGACTTTTTCCAACAGTGAGATGATTCAGGCCAGTTCCAATGATCTTGTGATGAAGAGAGCCATCTACACCTAGAGAGCACTACGCGGACTGCGGATTACCACATACAATTTTCACTCTTTTTGCTATTGTTGGCTTGCATTTTCTTTCTCATTTTTTTCCCTTTTTCACCTGATTTTTCTTTTCCAGCTCGATAAATGTAGAAATATGTATAGAAGATTTAAACACATTTACCATATACTGGATAACTTACCATGTAGGGGAGGAAGTAGGGGGAAAATCTGGAACACAAGGTGTTGCAAGGGTCAGTGTTGAAAAATTATCCATGCAGATGTTTTGAAAACATAAAAGCTTTAATAAACAAAAAGAAAATTTTCATCTCCCCTGAAATCTCCCATAACTACTTCTCACTCGCCCCATGGTTTCAGTTGAGAACCTTGTCTCATATTTTCCTGAAAATACACAGGTCATTCTCTAAGAGCTCCCTCTTGTTCCCTCCCCTTCCTTGCAAATCACTCAGCTGCCCTCTGCCTCTGTCTCCTCTTCCATGCCTTTTTCACACATAAATATGAGCTTAGGGCTTACTAATCCAAATTCCTCGCTACCTGCATGATGGTCCCTTCCAACCCATTTCCTCCAGCAGAGCACTTCCTCTATCACGTCCATTCTCTCAGTTCAGTATCTCCCTGGATATTGGCTACTTTCCCCTGCCTATAAACATGTCTGTCTCCAGCATCCTTAAAAACATCTGTCTTGGTCTCTCCTTCCCCTGTGATTACCCTCCCATTTATCATAGTCACCTCTACTTGTTCTCCTCTCAGTTCTCTACAATCTATGTTCTGCTCTCATCATTCCACTGAAATTTTTCTCATGTTGCTCATGATCTCTTTGATGGCAAATCTCATGTCTTTTTCTTGATCTTCACCTTTCCTCATTACTTTGCAGCCTTTGAACTGTTATTAGCCCTTCTCTTGATACTTTTCTCTATGTTTTTCTGAAATTACTCCTTACAACTTCTCCTTTTAATCACTAACAAACATTTAGGAAGTGCCTATGATGTACCAGGTACTGAGCTAAGCCCTGGAAACATAACCAAAGCTAAAAGACAGCATCGGCTGAGTACCCCCTCACCTTGGCCACTCCTTATCAATGTCCTTGGTTGGATCCCCATGCAGATCATTCCTAGTGTCCCACTGGGCCCAGTCCTGGGCTGCCTTCCATTCTATCATAATGGGCCTATTCCCAACAGCTCTTTTATCCATAATTCTTACCACCTCCTCCTGTTATCCCTTACTCTTTAGGTGTTTGCTTCTTAGTTCCTTTTTTGCTTCATTTTTTCACATTATCTGCTTCTTCCCTTTTACACCCTCTCAGTTACTCAAGTAGATTCCTCCTCCCACTACCATAACAAGGCCTCCCTCATTCCTTTTTATATCTTTCCTCCCTCCATCTCCTCTCCCATCCCCTGAAGACTCTTCAGTTCTTGAGACTATAAGGCTTAACTTGATCTCCTTGCCAAAGCTGTTTGACCCACAGGCATCTCACACTCCCTTTTGTCCCCTTCACATTTACCATCCTATTTGTGCTCCCACCAATATCAGCGATTGGCACAAGCAACATCGTTGCTTGTTTCTCAGTTGAATTAGTAAATTGAAACAGGACGTGTCTTGGGAATTGCCCCCTTGGTGTTTCTTTTCTAGAAGTCATCTGTGCGTTTGCTTACCTGGCATTTCATTAGCTGTCTTGGAAATGTCTGCAGAGTTCTCTGGTATCACTAACTGCATTACACTTCTTGGTTTTTGTTTTTATTTTTAAAGCTTTTTGTTTTCAAAACATATGTATGGATAATGTTCTATTCACCCTTATGGGACCTAGCTGTTTTTCTATTATTTGTTGAAGGTCCATCAGAAATTATTTCAGTGGGGTTTGGAGAAGAGACTTTTAGGGAACTCATTTTTCTCACAAGATGCTTCCCACAGTGACCACTCACCCTCCAGAGACCACCTCACTCACAGGGTTGGTGACTCTGCTCTAGAGCCCCTTCATCAACACTGCCTGATGTTTCACTGCTGCCAAGGGTTCTGTCAATCTCGCCATGTGTAATGGGACTGTGAAACCTGAGCACATTCTCATTACAAACGATATAATTTTGATCAGCAGGGGGAGGTAGTACTGTAACCCCAACATCCCTGGTTTTAATTTAATAAGATTTGTGCCTTCCAGACTTGCCTCAATCATTTTTCACATGGCCTTGCAGGAGGGATATCACTGCATACCTCAGCCTCTGCAAGGGGCATCTCACCTTTGGATGCTAATTGGGCACAATTCACATCCATCTTCACCCTTATCAGTCAGAAGCTGTTGTGGAAGATGAGTCCTCCATCTCTAGCCCCAAATAAATTTGGGTCTCAGTTCTTTGGGACGGCAATGATGGAGTCACAGCATCTGCCCCAGCCCAAATATCCTGTCCCTTTTTCTCAGGAACTTCACTAGACCAACAGGACCCTTTAGTTTTTCCATACACATGTGGCTGCTGCTTCAGCCCTAGAAGAATCCATACCATAATCCAATCCCAGGGACATTTCCCACCCCTACCTTACCTGAGACTGTCCAAAGGGATGCACAACCTTTTGAGACTATCAGATTTCCCTGGGCCAGTTCTCCCGGACGAGCCTCTAAAAACGGGTAGGTCACAAGTCCACCAACTCCATTAAAAAGAGAGGTATTTCAAAGTAGACAACAGAAGCCTGTATTTGATCACATTTCAGGAGAACTGCGCATCTCCCCCCACCAGGGCAGAGTGACAGTAACAAGAGGCAGCATACAGAAATCAAGGAGAGGATTAGGTACCAAAACATAATAAATCTGGTTGGATAGAGCGGGTGCCGTCCCATCTCTTTAACCAATTTAATTACTTCATTAATCAGGCAATCTTCCAAGGCCTCCAGAGCATTACATATCTCCATTATCATGTATTTCATAATTTCATACTGACAGTCCCTCTCACTTGGGCTAAGTTCTGAGCAATGGAATGTTTGTTGCATATGTTTCAGCAAAGTAGCGTTTGTTTCTCTCAAGTTGTCAACCAATGCTTTTGTCTTCTCAATCAAGGCTTTTGGAATCAGTGATGTGTGAAAAGGGCGTTGTGCAGTATCAGAGGAAGGGTTATACACCTGATGTGTCTCTTCAGCGCAACTTCCATGCTTTAATTTCTCTGAATGATCACATGTGTTATCAGTCTTTTCACATACTAACTTTTTCTTTTTAGACTGCTGTTCTAAGTCTGATAAATTGTCAAATACACAGTCGCATATGGCAACCAAATCCAATAAAGGCTCTGGCTGACAAATGTAACAACTCCACTTAGTGTTCTTATCCATCACTTTTGACATCTCCTTTTTCCCTAGATTGCGCCAAATGCATTTCTTACAAAAAGCATTATGGCAGAAATCACAAAAAATTAAATCTCTGCCTTCTGCACACCATCTGAAATGTAAAAAACAAACAGAAACACTGAAGTATCATTCTTAGTCAACTGTTTAAAGTCTTTTCAAAAGGTTAATCAGGAACAATTTTACTAATTAAAAAAAATTTAATATAACTAAATATATTTCAACATATATTCTTATAAATTATTCATGTAATTATAAAAGTAAAAGCAGGAACTTATCCAATTTCTGTAAATGAAACATCTTTACAACTTTAAAATATTGCCCCAAATTAATTGTGGAATGGAAAGAACCAACAAATGAAAAGGATAAAACCAAACTTATGTAACCACTCCTGGGCCTTCCACACATGACCTTGAAAGGCAACTGAATCAGCAGCAGCTGATGCTTCCAGGGCTCTCAGTAAGGACTGAGAAACTGGTCAGAAAGTGGATCCTTAGCTGGCACTGGGTCCAGGACTCTGTTGCATTGGCCATATGGAGATCCACATTACCATCCTAAGGCAAGAACGAAGACTAGCATCCAAGGGGTAGTTCACAGATCCAGTTAAGCAAATAGAGCTTATGGTCATTCACAGATTTTTAAAGTTCAGACCAGAAAATCAGGGATTAAACCTTTCCTTAGATCATAACACCCTAGAAAAGCAGAGAACTTACAGATGCCCAGGAACAACTCTGAACTAACAGAACAAACACTTGAAGCTTGGGGCAAAGCTCTCTTCATTCAGGACCCAATTTTATTATAAAGGTAGAACTTAAGATTGATTTTTCCAGCCTATCAGTAAACAACTAAAAAGGACATGACCATAAAAAATTACTCTGGTGACAGGGAAGAGCAAAACACAAAATCAGAAAATATCAACACAGTCAAAGTATTCAAGGTCATAAAAAAATTTGAATTAGTCTAACACATCAAAAAGAATCACTGAAAAATGCTTGAAAAAAAGATCCCAACAGGAAAGGAAAGAGGTAGAAGAAAAGTTGGGGAAAATAGTGAAAGTGATGCAAGAAAATCATGAAAAAAGTTAACATCTTGATAGCAAAAATGCATTTATGAGAAAAAATATTTTAGAAAGCAAAATTGGGAATTTCACTAAAAAAAACTTCTTTAAAAAAAGAAAAGTTCACTGAAGAACACAATGCCTTGATAATTGCAATGGGACAAATGGAACTTAATGAAAATAACGTGATATTTCTCAATAGAAGATGAAAGTAAGTTTGTTAATTATGAAGCAGATATTTGCAAGCACCTTTGTGACAAAGAATATGAAGCTTTAGCTTTAATCCAGTAAATTTAAAGTAGATATGAACCCCTGAACAAGCACTTTCCCTGGCTAGTTTTTACCTACCTCACAGGATGTTGTAAGCTCAGGAAGAAGCCCATATGACTCTTATCAGTTATAACAATTTCATTAAGAGTATTCTGTTTAGAGAATGATTGTGAGGATAAAACTCCTTTGTCCATCCCTCAAACTCTGTGCATCTTTATACAATCTTTAGAGATGCTGATTATCGTATCTTTAGACAGGTCCCAGCCCTGGTCTGCCAAGTATATTCCATCTACTTCCTGGATACCCCTCACCTTTGAGCTCCCCGCCACTTCCTGTCCTCCTTGATCCTCACCAACTTGAGTTCCTACCTTTATCCCTGAGATATTCCCCAAGGTTATATTTCCTTTATCAAAGATCAGCTTATGATAAAGACCTTTGCCAAGTTTTCTTCCTGACTAAGCCCACCAGGAGGTTCTTCTTTCTCCCTCCTTCTTTCCAATGGTGCCATTGTCCTTACTCTAACTGGTGATTCTACTAAACTCCTCTGTGAATCTAACCTACCCATCAATGGCACGCTTAGGCCTCCTGCTATGTTCCTTTCCCGGATCCTTCCAAATTCCTTTCCAACTAGATGCTCTCCCAACTCTATTCCATATTGGCCACTTCAGGGGCCTATTTTATCTCTGCTTTGTAATCTCTTCTCCTAAATAACACTTTATTTTGATAGAGAATGGCCATCATGAATTTCTCTCATGTTTTTTCTGAACTTGTTTTTGCCACCACAACCTCATCACTGCCTGTTTGACTTTGGGCAAGCCACTTAATGTCTATTTGCTTTGGTTTCCTCAACTGTAACAATAGCACCTATGTTTCAGGATTGTGTGACTTAGCTTAGCAACCAGTCCTTAAACATATCAGGTATCATTATCATCATTAACATCATTATCATACTATTATTATTAGTCGAAATGTTTCTTTCCAGATCACTGATGCTAGGGTCCAAATTTCTAAGATATTTGCAAATACTAAATGTTTAGTAAACATATTTTCAATTTAAAAATTTTCAAAAACACTATCTTATTTTGCTCAACTTTATGCCAATAAATTTGATAACCTAAGTGAAATGGATGACTACCTCCAAAAATATAGACTTCCCAGACTAACAGAGGAGGAAGTAAATTGCTTGAATAGTCCCATTTCAGAAAAAGAAATAGAACAGGCAATTAAACAACTCCCTAAGAAAAAATCCCCAGGACCAGATGGATTTACATGTGAATTTTACCAAACATTTAAAGAACAATTGGCCCCAATGCTATATAAATTATTTGATAAAATAGGGAATGAAGGAGTCCTACCAAATTCCTTCTATGACACAGACATGGTACTGATACCTAAACCAGGTAGGCTGAAAACAGAGAAAGAAAATTATAGACCAATCTCCCTAATGAATATTGATGCTAAAATCTTAAATAAGATATTAGCAAAAAGACTACAGAAAATCATCTCCAAGATAATACACTATGATCAAGTAGGATTTATACCAGGAATGCAGGGCTGGTTCAATATTAGGAAAACTATCAATATAATTGGCCATGTTAATAACCAAATTAACAAAAACCATATGATCATCTCAATAGATGCAGAAAAAGCATTTGATAAAATCCAACATCCATTCCTATTAAAAACACTTGAGAGTATAGGAATAAATGGACTTTTCCTTAAAATAATCAGCAGCATCTATTTAAAACCATCAGTAAGCATCATATGTAATGGAGACAAACTGCAACCATTCCCAATAAGATCTGGAGTGAAACAAGGTTGCCCACTATCACCGTTACTATTTAATATTGTATTAGAAACGCTAGCTATAGCAATAAGAGCTGAGAAAGAGATTAAAGGAATAAGAATAGGCAATGAGGAAGCCAAATTATCACTCTTTGCCGATGACATGATGGTATACTTAGAGAACCCCAGAGATTCTGCTAAAAAGTTATTAGAAATAATCCACAACTTTAGCAAAGTTGCTGGTTATAAAATAAACCCACATAAGTCATCAGCATTCTTATATATCACTAACAAAATCCAACAGTCAGAGTTACAAAGAGAAATTCCATTTAAAGTAACTACTGATAATATAAAATATTTAGGAATCTATCTGCCAAGGGAAAATCAGAAACTTTATGAGCAAAATTACAGACCACTTTTCACACAAATTAAGTCTGATCTAACCAATTGGAAAAATATTAAATGCTCTTGGATAGGGCGAGCAAATATAATAAAGATGACAATATTACCTAAACTAATCTATTTATTTAGCGCTATACCAATCAGACTCCCAAAAAACTATTTTAATGACCTAGAAAAAATAACAACAAAGTTCATATGGAAAAACAAAAGGTCAAGAATTTCAAGGGAATTAATGAAAAAAAAATCAAATGATGGTGGCTTAGCTGTACCAGATCTAAAATTATATTATAGAGCAGCAGTTACCAAAACTATTTGGTATTGGCTAAGGAATAGATTAGTTGATCAGTGGAATAGATTAGGTTCAAGGGATAAAACAGTCAACAAATATAGCAACCTAGTCTTTGACAAACCCAAAGATCCCAGCTTTTGGGATAAGAACTTACTGTTTGATAAAAATTGCTGGGAAAATTGGAAACTAATATGGCAGAAACTAGGCATTGATCCATACTTAACGCCGTACACCAAGATAAGGTCAAAATGGGTTCATGACCTAGGCATAAAGAATGAAATTATTAATAAATTAGAGGAACATAGGATAGTTTACCTCTCAGACCTGTGGAAGGGGAAGGTCTTTATGACCAAAGCAGAACTAGAGATCATTACTGATCACAAAATAGAAAATTTCGATTATACCAAACTGAAAAGTTTTTGTACAAACAAAACTAATGCAGACAAGATTAGAAGGGAAGCAATAAACTGGGAAAATATTTTTACAGTCAAAGGTTCTGATAAAGGCCTCATTTCCAAAATATATAGAGAATTAACTCTAATTTATAAAAAATCAAGCCATTCTCCAATTGAAAAATGGTCAAAGGATATGAACAGACAATTCTCAGATGAAGAAATTGAAACTATTTCTAGTCATATGAAAAGATGCTCCAAGTCATTATTAATCAGAGAAATGCAAATTAAGACAACTCTAAGATACCACTACACACCTGTCAGATTGGCTAAGATGACAGGAAAAAATAATGATGATTGTTGGAGGGGATGTGGGAAAACTGGGACATTGATGCATTGTTGGTGGAGTTGTGAACGAATCCAACCATTTTGGAGAGTAGTTTGGAACTATGCTCAAAAAGTTATCAAACTGTGCATACCCTTTGATCCAGCAGTGTTACTACTGGGATTATATCCCAAAGAGATTATAAAGAAGGGAAAGGGACCTGTATGTGCACGAATGTTTGTGGCAGCCCTTTTTGTAGTGGCTAAAAACTGGAAACTGAATGGATGTCCATCAGTTGGAGAATGGCTGAATAAATTGTGGTATATGAATATTATGGAATATTACTGTTCTGTAAGAAATGACCAACAGGATGATTTCAGAAAGGCCTGGAGAGACTTACACGAACTGATGCTGAGTGAAATGAGCAGGACCAGGAGATCATTATATACTTCAACAACAATACTATATGATGACCAGTTCTGATGGACCAGGCCATCCTCAGCAACGAGATCAACCAAATCATTTCTAATGGAGCAGTAATGAACTGAACTAGCTATGCCCAGAAAAAGAACTCTGGGAGATGACTAAAAACCATTATATTGATTTCCCAATCCCTATATTTATGCACACCTGCATTTTTGATTTCCTTCACAAGCTAATTGTACAATATTTCAGAGTCTGATTCTTTTTGTACAGCAAAATAACGTTTTGCTCATGTAGACTTATTGTGTATCGAATTTATATTTTAATATATTTAACATCTACTGGTCATCCTGCCATCTAGGGGAGGGGGTGGGGGGGTAAGAGGTGAAAAATTGGAACAAGAGGTTTGGCAATTGTTAATGCTGTAAAGTTACCCATGTATATATCCTGTAAATAAAAGGCTATTAAATAAAAAAAAAAAAGAAACTAAATGGCACAAAGGGCAAAATGTGTCTTGTAGGAAGAAAACCAAAAGCACTTAGTGAATTTAGGGAATACTTTGTGTTAGTTATTAATAACACAAAAGACACATATATAACAGGCTTTGCCTTCAAGGAACATAGATTCCCTAGGGAGGAGACAAAGCACACACACACACACACACACACACACACATTTTAATACAGAATAAATGTGAACTAATATTGAAGGGGAAACTAGAATCCAGATACTGTAAAATAGATTGCCCTCTACCAAGAAACACCTAAGTTTTGAGTGCAATGTTTGATTTCAAAGACTGGTTTGAGGCAAATGATGGAGGAAATTCAGAAGCTGCTAAATGAAAAAGAAGAACTCCACAGATAGATCAGCAGGATAGTTCCTCCAAATCTAAGAAAATAGCATTCAATTCCATCAAAAGTAAAATAAATAAAATATCAAATATTTTGTTGCTGGGCTGGGCCCTCCTCCTGGGTTGCTATGGAAACAAGGCCTCTCTGTACCCAAGTGGCAAGGGGGAGTCTCTATGTTGATCAGCAAAGGGGTCAAGATCTGGCTGGTGCCTTGTTCTGGGGGTGAGGGGCCGACACTGAGGTCTTCTTTTGAAGGCAGGCGAGCAATCACCTTCTAAGAGATTGTTGTTTAGGGAGAAGGTGGGTCCTCACAGGTAATTGCCCTAAATTTGGAACTCTTCTTGGCCCCCTGCTGTGTAGTGTGACTACTACTACTACAATCTACCCCTACTACTAATTACTACTACTACCCACTACCTATTACTACTACCTAGTACTACTACTCCTACTACCACCTACTAATACTACTACTAATACAACATTTGACACTTGTGTACCTCTTACCCCAGTGAGACACATCTACTTCAGCTAAACTTTAATGGAAGATGGGTATTTTGAAAAGCAAATAAACAAAGATTTCAGAGCAATACAAAGGTGCAGGAACAGGAAATTTAAGGTGAACTGTCAAGTTACTGAAAATAAAATTTAATAAATTCACGTTCATAATGCCTGTTTCCACTGCCACAGGGCAGGTCATTGCAGCCATAACCACATGGCAGGTCATATTGCAGCCTTTGAAAGGGCATCAATACCAAAAGCCCCCTGATCCTTGCGCTCAGTGCCATCAATTTGGGCATTGAAAGCTAGACAGTTAGTTGTAACTAACATCTGGACCCTCCTCCAAAACCAGCCACCAGCAAGATTCTGTTACCACAGAAACCATCAGTAAGGGCCTTCCCCACCCCACCCCACCTGTGGGGCAGCCTAAGAGCTAAATAAACTCCACACCCCAGGGAGGTGATCAGGGAAAGCAGACCCCCACCACCATCCTAAGTCCTGAAAGCCAGCAGCAGGCAGCACCGAAATTTAGGATGGCACAAGACCAGAGCAGAACTACCACATAAAAAAATCTGAGTCAAAAAAAGAAGAAAGGAAATGCAAGGAAAAATAAAAAAAAAGTAGGGGGAAAGAGTTACTTTCTAAAGATAATGAAAAGTTATTATAGGAACAGGGAAGATCGAGGTATATTTATAAAAGGACAACAGTATCAAAGTGGTTATATTTGGAGTCTCAAAAAATGTAATTTGTTCTCAGATCCCTGAAAAAATCTTGGAAGAGCTTAAAAGGTATTTTTAAAAGTGTAAACTAGAAGAGAACAAGTCTAAAGGGTTAAATTGAGAGGAAATTAAGGAAGTACTTATTGAAAAGAGAGGAAGCCAAGGTCAGAGTGAAAAAATGCCAACACACTTGACTTAGGTACATCCCCAAAGGGGAGACAGAAAAACTGGGATGACCAGACTGTCATCCTTCCCAAATCTGTTTCCTGGTCCCTCTGATATGATGCAGCCCTTGCACACGATGTACTAGAGGCCCCAAGAGTGGTAGAGACCCCAGTACTTTTCGAGAAATCTCAGGCCAGATTTTGAGTAGATGCTCATCATTTGGGGAAAGGCTGAACAAAGTTGTATATGAAGGTAATGGAATATTGGTGTGATATAAAAGATGGTGATCAAGCTGATTTTAGAAAGACCTGGAAAGATTTACAAGAACTGATGCTGAGTGAAACAACCAGAACCAGGAATGCATTGTACACAGTAACAGCATGAATATGCAATGATCAACTATGAAAGACTTGGTTCTTTTCTGTGGCTCAGTGATCCAAAGTAATCCCAATAGATTTTGGACAGTAAATGCCATCTGCATCCAGAAAAAGAACTATGGAGATTGAATGTAAATCAACACATGCTATGTTCACATCTTTTTTCAGTTTTTTTTCTCTCCCATGGTTTTTCTCTTTTATTCTGATTCTTCTCTCCCAACATGATTCATAAAACAATGTGTATTAAAAATAAATTTATTTTAAAAATTTCAGAGACAACTGAAATGACTCAATAATAAAGAATATGATTGTGGCAGTTATGTTGGAAATTCAGTATGAACTAGACTTTGTTAGTATTTTTTGTGTTATGGAAACCTTTAGGGTATAATGATGCCTTTAGCATGAAATTTTTTAACTTCTTAAAAAGATTTAATTTTAAATGTCAATTACAATAAATGTATAAATTTCTTCAACGTCTAAGTTCAGAGATACCCTGAAATTCACTAAAAGGAACCCGGTTAACAATGTCTGGTAAAATCATGAGCAGCTCATGAAGACCTGAATCCAAATGAAAAATGAAACCATAACAAGTTGAATGCCTCTTTCTCTTCAATGAGAAAACATCGGTAGTTATACATTTAAAACTAGTATACCTCTCATTTTGAATATATGCTATAATCTCTGACATTTGACAACACAATGAAGACTCACTGAGAGAATAAATAAAATAAATTATAAATAAATAAAACTATTTAAGAGATCCCCAAAAGAGGAATGCTTTCTATTTTGGGAGATATATTCCTACCTGCAGTGCTTATGAGGTCTAGTAGAATCATGCCTTATGTCATCACTCGTATATATGTAGCAGCTCTAAAAAAGGAATTAACATTCAATTCTAAATGTTTTAAATCTGTTAAAATATTAACATTCACAAAGCATAAAATTTAAAATGCTTAAATCCACACTAAGCATACACTACATTTAAACATAAAACAGGTATGTTAACTTTAGTGACACTGAAAAAATGAAATATTTTGCAAAAGTAAAGAACTGCCAACAAAGTAAGGACATATCATGGGGAACAGAGGAACAAAATGTCTATGAAGAATTCACTTTGTTAACTGATAAGCTGATTTAAAGAAAATTCAAAACATGTTCAAAGGAAAAAAAAGCAAAAATGGATAAATGGAAAATAAACAGCACCCATGGAACAACAGAAAACATTATTAATACAAACAAAAACACAACTTTTGTTGCACTCAAACACACTCTATATGGTGATAGAGTCTGAAAGAGCTTACATGGAGTCCTTTCTCAAATAACTTATTCGCTTCACAGGGTTATTGTGCATCAAACAAGTTTACATGTGTACAACTCTTTATAAATCTTAAAGGGTTAAGGAAAAGAAGCTATTATTAAAACTACTTTTATTATTTCAATAAACACTGATCCCCAAAGAGGTCATTTGAAATGTTCTCCTCTCACCAGAAGTAGGAAAAATAGAGCAAAATATTACAAAAATTACCAGATACTGTCAAACATGAATAGGACTGAGTTTTTTTTTTTAATTAACAATATTCTTACTAATCAAAAAGGGTGAAAATGACCTCACTATGATAGGGTCAAGACACCTTATAGCTCACTATGACTGATCCGAACAGTATGAGCTCACAGGTCGGGCACAGATAGTCTTTGTTTGTCCTCACGTATACTAAAAACTGAAGTTTATCTAATGTAACCAATTTATTAATCAAGTCTGATTTTGTAAGTTCAGCACTTATTGCATCTCATTACTACAGCGAGAATCTTCACTTTTGAAATGAATCATTATAGAATTCATATAAATAAAAAAGATTTCTTACTCTAACAGGAGAATTTGTCCTTTATTCACAAACAAAAGGCATACTAGTTTACAGATAACAAAATCATCATCCACTTCATAACTACATACCTTACAAATAAGAACATTCAGTGCAGGATGTCTATATACTGAATCCTCATAATGGTTCACTTGCTGACCACAAGCAGTACAACACACAATCTCATGAAGTCTTTCCCCTAAACAAATAAATTATAAACATAGTCTGTTCACAAATAAAATTTAAAATTCCATCAAACCCTGGAAACGGCCAAAAAAAGATACTGAGTTATAAAAATGCAATGTCCTATTTGCTTAATCAATAGGAATTTACAAAGATATATGTATTCACATCATTTTACTGTTGCATACTTACTCAAAATTATGGATAAGTTTCATAAATTTCACAAACTAATAAATTTTGTAACTGGAAGACATCTCATCATACATTGTCCTCAATTCATTTCTGCCTCAGTTTCCTCATCTTTAAAGTGGGCTAGAAAAGGAAACAGTAAACCACTCCAGAATTCTTGTCAAGAAAGCCCCAAATGTGGCCATCAAGAGTCAGACACAAGTAACATGACAAAAACTTTAAAAGAAAGACAGAGAGTGGGAACAATAACCACAATGAAGGAACAGAAACAGATGAACCATTAGTAGGAGAAATAGAAGGCCAGCTGGGGAAGGAAAGCAAGTATAGTTAGAATGGAAAATATTGCAGGCCTTTAAAAATCAAAATGATGGGTTTATATTTTTTTGCTAGAGACTAATTAGGTAAAGAAATAACAGAGGTAAATCAATCACTAAGGAAAATTATTATAGCAACAAAGATGTGGAGGACTTGAATTAGAGTGCTCAATGTAGGCGATTGCTCAATAGTTGTAAACAGATATTTGAAAAAGATTAGGACAGAAATGAGTTATCGAGTTTCTGCACTGTTAAGCTAGTTAAAAATGAAAATGAGGACACCACAAGAGAATGGTGAGGTATAAAAAAGAGGATGGATAAGGAATTAAAGACAGGGCATAATAAGACAATTGTAATGGAACAGCAGACTCCAAAGAAAGAACATCCCAGAGAAGTCATATGATTATCTTCACAGATGCAGGGAAATACCTTTCCAAACAAGACCTAGTCGTTCCTATTAAAAAGCACTAGGGCATAATAATAAATGCATTTTGTATTAAAGTGATAAGTAATATTTATTGAGGGAAAAGCATCATAATGTCCAAGGAAAAGGCGAGACAGAAGAGATCCTGGGAGATCCACGAGCATTTGCTGGGTGGAGGAATGAGTGCCCTCTAACATAGATCACCACATGTCACCAGATTACAAGAGTTGTGAGCAATGGCCGAGTGTATGAAATGTATGGCTCTGGTCCAAGCAATAATAAGAGGAAGAAAACTGCAAATGCAAAGTATTTTTATAAAGAAAATACCATGGAAAGAGAATTCTGGAAGACAGGAAAGCACATCAGAAAATCAAATTTCCTTTACATAGAAAAGACAGAATATTGCCTCACAGAGTAGAGGAAATAAACAAGTCAAACAATTGTTCTAAGACAATTTGAAAAACTCAAGAAAGACTCTGCCTCCAAGGAAGAAGGGGAATGGAGCAAATTATCTTACACAAAAGTGGAAAACAAGAAGAGCTTTTACAATGAGGAAAAATGCATGAACGTCACTCCTGCTGGAAGTGGATCAGAGAGCCTAACAGCCCGGATTGCTTATAGGAACCCATCTAGTTCTGCAGGTAGGGAAGAAAGAAGGGAAAGAGGGTCTGTGGAAGAGAGGAGCATAAACTAAGAGGACAGGGTGAAAGAAGGATAAAAGGGTAAGTGAGGGAAAGATAATTTGAAGGGAACTACACAGTAACCTAACTGCAAATATGAATGGGATAAACCTAAACACAAAACATAAGTGGATGAAAAAGTAAAAAATACATTGGAAGCAAAGAGACACACACAGAGTAAAGGTAAGGCCTGGAACAGAGGGTAGTAATTATGATTTCTGATAAAGTATAAGCAAAAACATGTCTAATTAAAAGATATTAGGAAATGACTTTTCACTAAGAAGTAACATAAAAAATGAAATAGTATCAACACTATACACATGCACCAAGTGATGCAATATCTAAATTAATTAAGAAAAAGTTAAATGAGTTATAAGGGAAAAGCAACAACACTATACAAATGAGGGCCCTCAACTTTCCATTTTGAGAACTAAGTTAATCAAAACAAACAAAAAAGAAGTTAAAGAGATGAACAATATTTTTAAAAGTTAGAACTCTGGAGAAAATGGAATGGTAGAACTGAATGAATGTTCACTCAGTGGTACAGGGCTGCACAAAGCAGAACTGAATGAGCCCAGGAGAGAGGCATGAGATGGGCAAACCAAACATGACATTGCCATAATGAGAACCACACAGCGGCTGCTCTAAGGGACTACGGTCCTGGGACAGTATATATCAAGGAACGAAGGGATTACAGCCAAAACTTTCATATCCAGCAAGTGAAGGATAACTCTGAACTAAGAGAAGGAATATTCCATGAGCTGCCAGGCTTTCAGGTTTTTGTTGGAAAGACACATATAAGATCCAAGAGAAACATCCAGTGAGCATCAGGGATGAATTACTAGGGACTCAGTCAGGCGAGACTATGTGTTTCCTATGTGGAGATGTACACCCTATGTCTGTGACTGTCATTAGTAATTAGTTTGAGAGAAAGCCAGAGGCAGAGAAGAAGATGATGTGATTCTGAAAAGCAAAATGGTGAAGGACAAGTTAAAAGGAATAACTCCATTTCACAGATGAGGGGCAAGAGCAGGGAATTAGACAGGTGAGGAGGACTGATGTTTCTGGAAGCCTACTCATATCAGAAATGGGTTAATGAAAGGATGGTACATGTACATCTATAAGGGGATAAAGAAATAAGTGGGAATAGGAAGGTTTGTAGATTAGTCATAATGGAAGAAAGAGAGACAAAACAATGGGTAGGGGGAAGAATAAGGGAGGGATTCTTGGGCAGTATAAGTACTAGCAAGGCCAGGGGGCAGATAGTAATAAAGCAGGGGAGCTGGAAGATAAGAAATAAGAGATGCACACAAAAATAATAACAGTAATCAGGAGCAAAACTTCTTGAAAGATTCAAAGTACAGAAATCTACATTACGTGCCAGTCATGTTAACAACGTCTTAGATGTATAGATGTACATATGTATGTGTATACACATTATATATACATATATCTGTACATACATACACACACATATATATATATGCATATACACACACATACTTACTGCAGCCTGCTTGACTGAATGTGCAAGGGAGGAAAGGTGGAAAAGGATAAAGTAAAAAGTACACAACAGAGAACAAAAGAAAACCTACTAGGAAGAAGACACACAGTTATGAGTATAATGTCCTTCATTATTACATAGGTTTTCTTAAAATGGAATTTTGAACCCTCCCTGCCATTCTGCTATGCAAATGACAGTTTTTTTCTTTTTTAGCTTCTTTTAAATATTTAAAGTTTTAAACAAAAACTTTTTTTAAAGAAAGATTTGATACACTTGAACATATTTAACATGTATGGGACTACCTGCTATCTAGGGGAGAGGGTGGGGGGAAGGAGGGGAGAAGGTGGAACAGAAGGTTTTGCAAGGGTCAATGCTGAAAAATTATCCATGGATATGTTTTGTCAATAAAAATCTATAATAATAATAATAATAATAAATGAAAGGTTTGGACTGAACTGAGTAGAAGAGATCAAGTCTAAAATAATAAAACTGTGTAGGGAGAGATAAAAAAGAGCAAATATTTCATACAAATGAGAAACAAAAGGAAGAACTGATAAGCTGGGGGGAGTCAGATAGTGCAAGAACCTCACTGTTGTTACCAGGAAGGAAAGAAGAAGTCTTAGAAGGGAGAAGGAGTAGGAGGGCAAGGTGGCAGGAAGAAGTAAAACAGCAACGAAGAGAGAGAGGGCAAATGGGGTGGAGGAGGAGAGTTGGGAAATTGGAAGGAGGAAAATACAAGCATCAATTTACTCATAAGGCAGAAAGGGAGAACAGACTAAACTGTTGTTTACAACAGTTACAACAGCTTGTTGCTTTCAAGCAAAAGGAGACATGTGTGTGTGTGTGTGTGTGTGTGTGTACATAATACCTATCATATAAAAATGAGATATGCACAGATAAAATAAAGAGTAAAAGCAGAATGTATTACATAAGAAAAAACTGGAATGTTAATCGTGATTTTTAATATATTTTCAAAAGGAAGAGAAACAAAAAGAAAACCTCACAGACAGCAGAATCTCAGAGTTTCAGACACAACTGATCAGCAAATTTAGATGGGGGAGAAAGAAAATGCATTTACAAAAGGGATCAACAAGAAAGTAAAGGTGAATTCCAAACAGCAGGAGCCAAAGCAAACAGAAAGATTTTTTTAAAAATGTAACCTACTTTCTAACAGGTTCAAATAAAACCCAAAAAGCACTTCATCATCATTGTGGCAAGATTTCTGTTAGTTCAGAATGAAGCAAGCTCCCAATGAAAAGAAAAATTAACCTTTTTCCAAGCACAAACCATCCTGAAATGATTCATGGTGACCAAAAATTGACTATATTTGCTAGGAATAAAGAGCTGCAACTTTTGAGAAAGATAGCAAAGTAATTTGATTACAGTGCTGTATGAAACATTTGGATAGAAAGGTCAGGCTGATTATTTCCTGACAGAACACTAGACTGGGCTACAGCCCATCTGCTAATGCCAATTTGCTTGTATCAAAGGAAATCAGAAGTAGGCCACAAACAAGGGTTTTAGGAACATTTTAAATCTTATAGAATAAAACTGGTACTTATTTATTTGACTTAAAAATTTTAAGGAAGAAGTTTGGGAGCAAAGGGAGAAGAATATTGAAGTATTAAACTATTCAAATAAAGGTAGATTGCAAGTTACTTCCCCTTTAGACTACAATGTTTTTGTTTTGGTTTTTGGTTTTTTTTTGTTTTGTTTTGTTTTTTGAGAGAAAAGGATTCTGTTTTACCTTTCCTTGCATTCTTAGTGCTCAGCATAACACCTGGTAAATAACAGGTGCTTAATAAATGTTTATTGATTGATAGTTTATCGATAGTTTCCTCACTTCTTAAGTCCAATAGTCTTTATCCTTCCATTATTTTCCAAAAATTTTGTCACTTGATTGCTCCCTCTTCCTATTTCTTCTTTTTTGCCTGTCACATTATTTTGCCATCATTCTCCTACTCCTAATCCTTTTAGTACCTTTCCAGATGTTTCCCATCTCTCTACCATTATTTCTCCTATTTTGCTCATTGGCCATTTCCCTAAGTATTTTATTCTCCACGTTCCTGTACTACTTTTTCCTCAAAATCATGGACATCTGTGACCTGAGGCACCATCAGCAAAGGCCCCATGCCTGAATGTCACCATCTACACCCTGGCCACCAACCCCCCACCACTCCCCCCATCCCAGGGAATAATGTTAGCCTGAACACTCCTGGTTTGCTTGCAGAAAAATACCTCTCACCCAGGGTCCTTACACCTCCATCATAGACACAGGAATTGTCACTCCATTTTTATCTCCATCACAAGAAGAACATATTTTTCCTCAATTCTTTATGGTTACAGAAAGTGTTCTATTTCTTTTTCAATGTTCTTTCCAATTACAATATTGTAGTCTCTTTGTATTAGTGCATATCTTTCAATGATTTTCAACATTCTTTATACTTTATACAAGATATCCTTTGAAATTAATTTTAAACTAAACTACTTACCAACATGTCTTTTGGAATTTTTTGTTTTCATTCTACTTTTGTGTCTAACTTCGGGCTCTTGGAAATCATCTTTGTCTTCCTCCTTCTTTGGTTCTGGTTGTACAACCACATTACCTACAATTTAATAACAATCATGATGCTAATTATGTGAAAACACTGAATCCACCCAGAATATCAGAATTAAAAACAAAGTTTTAAAAACCACTGGATAAAATAAAATGACAAGTTTGTTCCAAGATGCTAAGGGACTTCATCACACCCTCTTACAATCTGGAAGTTTCCAAAACCAGAACTGTGATATTCAAAATGAAATTCTTGAGAAAAACGCCACAGGAGGAAGGTGGAGCGGTAATATTCTGTTTTTGTTCTTCTTCCCAAACTAAGATTTTAGTGGGAAAAGCCACTCCAAAGATTTAGAATTTCCCACGTCCTTTTAGAACCTTAAGCTTTATTCTCCAAGACCAAAGGTTCAGAATATTCCCTGCCCTCTGGCCTAACTTCAAAGCACTGGTAACAAACACAGAAAATCAGGTCTCAAGAAGCTCTCATTCTCATCAGTGACAGCACACAAAGGAGAGTGATCTGTAAATCAGACTGTCATTTAGCTTCTGTCTGTTGTAATGCAGGAGCCAAGTGACAGTGACTGCTGGAGATCCAACCCAGACCTGCAGAATGGATCTCCTCCTGTGAGAGGATGATACAAGGAGACTGAGAGGCAATTGCTATTCTCTGACCACTCTCTTCTTTCCTCGGCTTCCAATTTATCTCATTCCCAGTCCGCAACACCTGTGTCAGCAAAGGATTCCTTGCAACTCCTTCAGATATGATGGAACAGCTGTGGAGGACCTTGGAGAATTGACCTGTCCCTTAACCTCTGTCTGCCTCAGTTTCCTAATTTGTGAAAATAGGGATAATGCCAGACAGCTGATGTTGGCCTGAAATTCAAGAGGTATAGTGGGCTTTTGATACATAACTCAAGATGCCATCTGTATATACATGAAAATTAAACCCTTTAGTGCAGAATACTCACCAAGAGAAATGAAAGGCCCCAAAGCCGAGAAGTAGATGTGCAATATAAATAATAAGCAAGCAAAAAATGAAAGAGACTGAAGAACAGAGAGAGGTAGGAAAATGAGTCCAAGAAAAGAGGAGTATCAATTGCAGCATAGAGCTAAAAATAGGATTAGGACTGAGGTGGAGGTTAGAAGGACAACTATTAGATTTGGCAGCTCAAGTGCCCTTGGACACTTTGGCAAGAGCATTTAGGTGTCTAGGTCTACAACTGCAGGAAAATAAGGCAAAACCTGAATGAAGTAGAAGGCCAAAGCCTTGAAGGAAAAAAGAGATGAGCAGGAAGTGAGGCGCCCCTCCCTGCTGAGGTAAGTTCAAAGCTCACGTATATGGCTGACACACTCCAAGGTCAGTGTCTAGGTTAACAGTGGGTAGAAAATGAAGATGAATATTAGAAGCAGACCCCAAAGTCAGGAGACAATCCAAGAAGTGGCAAAAAAAGGTCAAAAGTTCCCCAAGATAAAAGCCAGCAGCTTTTAACTTGAAAACAAAAAAACAAACAAAAAAACATAAAAATCATCTTTAAAAAACCTCCCTATTCCAAAGCCATTTCAAAAATGACTAATTTGCCAGGTAGTTTAAGTTAAAGGCCTATATACCAAAAAGACTATGAATGTCATATAATGACATGATTTTGAGTAAGTCATGTTATTTTTTCGTACCTGTTTCCTAATCTGTACTTTCAAGGATTTAGATGAATTCTAAAATCCCTTCTGGCTATGAATCTAGTTCTTCTATGATTAAAACTTTATGATAATGAAAATTAGTTTTATACAAATAAGACCAAATTTTCTACCCATAACCAGGAGTGTTAACTTTCAAATATGTAAAGAATTATGATACAACATACCTTCTGAGAAGCTTTTTGTCACAAGAATATCTGAATTTTCATCTGAATGAAATGGACTGATAGATTCATGTACCGTCTTTCCATCATCAGAGTCCATATGTTCTTTCCTAAAGAAAATTTAAAATCTATGTTTATACTTAAAACAAGTGAAAGTTTTCAGAAAACTGGCTTCCTTGGTGAGTGTTAATAAAGTTGATATGAAAATATTTCAAGCAATATTCATATTTCATACCCAACTTAGTACTAACTTGCAGCACTTCATACCTTGCATTTTTCACAAAGATATAGAAGGAGAAATAGTAGAAAAAAGAGACATAAAGACAGCAGTTAGATGGACAACATCCTTGACATATTTGTACTTTTAAAGTAAATCCACATATTTTGGTCAGAAACACTAACTGACCTCTCAGGGCATGATGGCTTCAGTTCTTCAGAATGGCCACTACCCTGAAAAGAAAAACCAAATACAAGTGTCAGTGAATTCACGGTTTTTGTTTTTCAAGTGTATACAACTCTTTGTGACCTTCATGTGAGGTTTTCTTGGCAAAGATATTGGAGTGCTTTGCCATTACTTCTCCCACTCATTCTACATGGGAGGACACTAAGACAAACAGGGTGAAGTGACTCACCCAGGATTATACCATGAGTAAATTTGTGAGGTCAGATTTGAACTCAGGAAGATAAGATTTTCTGAATCCAGGCCATTCTGTACTAAGTCACCTAGCTATCCAAAGGTGTTCTTGTTCAGTCATTGTGTCAGACTGTTCATGACATTATCTAACAGATCCCTGAGTTTACTTCACTAAATTACAGAACAGACTTTCCAATTGTATTGAGATAAGCACAGGAGATAGAAAGAGGCAAAAAGATGGTCCCTGTACTCAAGAAGCTGACAAGCTAATAGCAAGATAACAAGCAAATATAATAAATAAGCTATATGCTGGATACATGGGGAAAGTTCACAAAGGGAGACAATGGGATTATGAGGGACTAGGGAAGGTTCCTGAGAAGGCAGGATTTTAGTTCAGACTTAAAGGAATAGAATCAGTGGCTAGAAATGAGTAAGGAGGGCATTGCAGGGATGGGGAAAATTTGGAATAGCCAGAGAAAAAGGGTCTTGTTCAGAGAATGGCCAGGAGGCCAGTGTAACTGTATTATAGAGGGTGATGGGTTTTGAATGGCCAAGCATTTTGTAGTTGGTCTTGCCACTGTAGTTTATTGATATGGGGTGGGGAGTGGGGGAGCTAAGGAATAGAAAATGACATCATTGAAACTGTGTTTTAGGAAAGTCACTGTAATGATTGAAAGATTATTAGAGTGGAGTGGGTAAAAACTTCCATAGTCTAGGTGTGAAATTATAACGAGGGCCTGTACAAGGGGAAAGAAAGGGAGTATTTGAGAGGGGTTAAGAAGGTAAAATCAATATGCCTGGACAACAACTTGGATATGGAGGGTAAGAGACAGTGAGAAGGTGAGAATGACTTCCTAGTCTGTAAGCCAGTAAGGTGATAGTATCCTTGTCAGAAACAGGGAAGATAAGAAAAATAATCTTACACATACTAGGTTTAAGATGTCTCCTTCACACGCAATTCTAGACATGTGAAAGGCAGGTGGAGGTAGAAAGTGAGTTTGCACTTTTGTCACATTATAGAATCTATTGTCAGGAGACATGTTTTTGCTGAGTGCCTGAGCTCTTCCCATTATTTGCCCTTTTCTTTTGTCCATTTCCCAGTCTCTTCCCTATTTCAACTACACTAATAACTAACTTCAACTAACAGAGTAAGTGCAAGGACCCTAAACATCTCATCTATTATTTCTTGGATCAAAGGACTTTTCAGATCTTCTCCCCACTTTTCTCTCTCTTTTCTATTGTTCTTTGTTTACTTATGAATAAATTAGCAACCATTAATTTTTAATATTACCCTGTATCCTATTCTCTCATCTAAAAAAGTTTCATCTTTGTCCATGCATATGTTTATCTACAACTTACTAATTTGGCTAATATAGTTAGCATTTCTGGAATGGCTGAATTATAGCACTGAAAACAAGCATTTCTGCTTTAACCTATGTCTTATTTGAAATTTTTTTAAATTTTATTTTAATATATTTTCTGTCATATTTTGACCTACATTGTTTGTAATAATTTATTCCTTATAATCGTCAGGGACACCATCATACTCCTGAGTCGCCATTTTTTCAGTCAGTTAATAATTAATGCCTTATATACTTTATTTTTTAAAAATTTATTTCGTTTTAAAAAACAGACTGATAAAAAAGAAAAACAGAAAAGAAATATGAAACAAAATAAAACAATAGAGAACACTGTCATGTGTCCAGCAGAACATCAGGGAGGATTCAAAATATATCCAAAAAATTACCAGTTTAAGAAAGTGTATGTGTGTATGTATGTATGTATATATATATATATATATATATATATATATGTATGTATATGTATATACACACACATATATTAGTAGAAGAAATTATATTAATAAGTGTCCATCTTTTCTTCACTGCCTTGTTAATTGTTCTTTTGTTCTCTGCTGTGAGCCTTTTTCATTCTTTTTCCCCTTTCAACTTCCTCAATCACCCTCAAGCAGGGTATAATTAGGAAAGGATATGTTTACACTTATAAATTATATATTTAAAAGAGAACTTATGTCAATAAACATTTTAATATACACAGAACAAGCGTTTATCAGGAAACATGGATTTTTATTACACATAGTATATTGCCTTAATGGTAACTAGGCACGAGTCATATAGAATCTCAGTGGGTTACACGTCATAAAAGGCCTTTTTTTTCTCCTGTGGCCAAAGAATTAAGAATCAAAAACACGCCCACCAGTGATTAAAATCCACTTTTCCTTGCCTGGGTCGTTTATTTAGATTCATAAAATATTTTACCACAGAATCAGAAATGATGATTTTTTTAATGTTTAAAATTCATTTACAGCCTGAGAAATCATGCTTACCTCACCACTGGGATTTTCCATTGAAAATGATCACTATATTTTCCGCAGAATTTATCTAGCAAAAAGATGTAAGATCAAAATAAATCAATTCCCGTTATCAATGACTTCAACAAAAGAAAATAAACATAAAAATAGGACGTTTTACAAGTAAAGTCAATGAAACGGTTAAAGAGCAATTGATTCCAATAATATAAAAACCGAAAAATGTAACAAATACTGTCGAGGAGAATCAAATAATATGGCATTTTCTATTTCAAGAAAGATACTTACTAAACTAACTCTAAATGGTTGAGGAAAAGCAAGAAGTAAATGAGGGCGAATCTAAGCGGGAAAAGCCGCAAATGACGCACTGAAAATGAAAGGAAAATTCTTCAGGAAAACATCAAGAGGATTTATTTTCACTAATTAACTAAAGGGAACGAGACTCCGTGAACACGAAAAGGAAAACACACGTCTCTAAAGGCAGAAATATTTACCTCAGGGGCTGGAGCTAAGGAGACGCCAACTTACTTTGGGAGAGATGGGACCCACCCACCGAGCAACCGGAACGGGCGAAGATGATTGGACAACGAATAAGCCAATCATCGAGACCGGAGAGTCTTGAGAACACACCAGGACTCTGGGATTGGTCGTTACCATAGAAACCGAGTTCTGCTTCCTCTTCACTCTTCCCCCTCCCTTCTCACTGTCTCTTCCTGTTCTCTCTGATTCCCTCCTAATTCCCTCCCCCTTGTCTCTCATTTTCCCCTCTCCCTTTCCTGTCTCTCACTCTTGAACCCTATTTCCCCCTTATGCTTTTCATCCTTCCTCTTTTTTCCCCGTTGCAATGCTATTGGTCCTTTTAAAACTTTAGTCGGAATCATCATTGATGCACATGGAATTGCACATATTTAGCCCATATCAGATCACTTCCTGACTAGGGAGCAGAGAGTGTAGGGTAGGTAGGGAGAAAAACTTGGAACTTGCAAAGGTGAATGTTGAAAACTATCATTGTATATACTTGGAAAATTAAAATACTATAATAACAAAATAAATTTGATTTTTAAAAATCACCATTGAATCTTTACTCCAAATAGTCAAATAATTGCTAAATTTAGTTCCATGTCATCCCTTAGCCATCCTGACTTAGCCAGGATCATTCAGATAGTAATAAAGCAACATTCTAATAAGTTTTTATACCTTATGTTCGATTTCCTGTCCCTGAACCTTTGCACAGATCTGAAAAAATGGTTATTTTGTGCCTCAAAATTTCTATCTCCCATCAAAATTCACCTGAAGTACGTCTGTCTCGCTGGGATGCGAGGGAAGTAATTGCCAAAGCAGCAATAGTAGCAGTGGTGGTGGTAGTAGTACTAGTAGTAGTAGTCACGATGAGAGTGAACTCTGTATGACCTGAGTGAGCCCTATAAAATTATATAAAATCACCACAAAACATGTCCCCTTTGATCTACAAACCCAAATGGTCTCACATCCTCTCAGAGCAAGATAAGCTTTCTTGTCAGGAAGTCACAACCCCAGGCAAGATTTCACATTCAGTTGAGAATTATCAAACTTCCCTTAGACTCATACATAAAATGGGTCTTCAAAAATGATTCTTTGCAGGTCAATTCTCTCTTGAGAATGATAGGCCCACCAAGAGAATCCTTTTCAGTGTTTCTTTACCAATAATGCTTTTTTTTTTACCATAGCCTCTGGGTTTAGCGAATTCTTTCGCTCAGAACACGAGTCTTGGAGAGAAGGAACCTCACCCATTCCTGCCTAACCTCCTCATAGTACACCCTTATCAGTAGTAGTAGTAGTAGTAGAAGGAGGAGGAGGAGGAGGAGGAGGAGGAGGAGGAGGAGGAGGAAGAGATGGAGAAGAAGGGGGACAGGGGGAGCACGGGGACAGGGAACAGGACAAGGAGGAGGGGGAAGATGAGGAGAAGGAGAAAGAGGGGCAGCAGGGGAAGAGGGAAGAGGAAGGGGAGGGAGGAAGAAGAGAGGAAGGAAGAGGAGAGGGAGCAGGGGGAGAGGAAAAAGGAGGAGGGGGAGGAAGAGGAAGAAGAAGAGAAGGAGGAGGAATAAAGAGAGCTCACAGCAGGGAGCCAAAAATAATTAAAGCCTTGGGCAATTCACCTGTGAAGACCCACTGGCTCCCAAAACAAAAGTCTCTTAAACAGGTGAGCATATAGCACAGCAAGACATCAACTTAGCAATAACAGGTTTTAAACAATCTTTAAAAAAAACCTTTTTTTCTTCTAGTTGTTCAGTTCATAGCATTCAAGTTGCTGGATGACACCCAGTTTAAAAGGTTAAAGTACAACTGGCCAGCACACACCTTTCGTTTTTACAACCTCTAAATTTTAGCTAAATGTTCCAATCAAACCTTTTGATTGTTTCCCAAATGACACAGAACTTTTTGTGAGCCAGGAAAGGGTTTAAGTGCCAGTTCTTATTTCAGAGTGTGGCCTTCATCCTGGAATTTTCACTGACAGTACTCCCCAAACGTGCCCATTGAATTTCTTTCCTTACTGGGAGTGCTGCTAGAGAGATTCTTTCCTCCATGCAATTTTATAAAGAAAGCTCTATATACCTGCCAAATTGTCATCTATCACTTAGGGATTAACTGACCTGATTTAATGGTAATTTGCTGATTTTGCTATTAAATAATTTCCCAGAAATAATAAGGCTCAGAAAATTTTCTTTCATTACATATAATAGGTATTGTTGATCATCATTACAATGGAATACTGTACTATCAATTCGAACTATAACAATAACTCCATAGAAAAGAAAATCAGTTTTTGTAGTGGAATACCTCAGTTTCCCTGCCTCAGTTTCCCCGAATGATAATACCTCAATTTCCCTGAATTTTTCTGCCTCAGTTTCTTTGAATTATTATGTCCTGCTCTTGTCAACAATGAGATGATTGAAACCAGTTCCAATTGTTCAATAATAAAAAGAATCAGCTACACCCAGAGAGAGAATTATGGGAAATGAGTGTGGACCACAACATAACATTTCCACTCTTTCTGTTGTTTGCTTGCATTTTTGTTTTCCTTCTCAGATTTTTTTATTTTCTTTCTAGATCCAATTTTTCTTGTGCAGCAAGATAACTGTATAAATATGTATACAAATATGGTATTTAACATATATTTTAACATATTCAACATGTATTGGACTACCTGACATCTAGGGGAGGGGGTGGGGGGAAGGAGGGGAAAAGTTGGAACACAAGGTTTTGCAAGGGTCAATGTTGAAAAATTACTCATGCATATGTTTTTTAAATAAAAGGCTATAATAAAAATTTCTTTAAATAAAAATTATTATACCCTGAATGGAATTGTTGTGGCCACCCCCATTCCTTGCCCCATTGGGACTGAGAGAATTGGGTCCTCAAAACTCTGGTCACTCTCACGTTCCAAAGAGTCATGAAAATCTAGATGGCTTTCCTCAAATGCCTGCATATCACTTGCCCTAGATTCAATGTCTCCTGACCCCCATCCTGTCAAAACTGAATTATGATCCTTTCCTGAAATTATGGCTTTCCACTCACCCAGTGTTCTTCTCCCACCCACCCCCCTTTGTTTCCCTGATAGCTGGAGCCTGATAAAAGTCTCTGGTGTTAATTGCTGGAGGCTGGATGCTTTGAGACAAGAGTCCCTTTCAGCTAGCTGGCTTTGGCTAATCCAAAATCTTCACTATTAAAGAATTAAAACCTAATCTCTGTCTTGCCTCAGTTTCTCCAGGATTACAACAGAAGATATGATTGTTTACTTAGAGAACTCTAAAGAATCAACTAAAAACTTAAATGAAATACAACTATAGGGAGACAGGAGGGTATAAATAACCCAAGCAAGTTATCAATATTCTGTTAATTATCAATAAAATCCACCAGGAAGAGAAATGAAGATAAATTGCATTGAAAGTAACTACAGGTAGTATAAAATAACTGGAAGTTTATTTGCCAAAATATAGACAGAAACTGAATGAATACAGTTCACTTTTTCACAAATAAAAGCAGATCTAAATAATTGCCGAAATATGAATTGCTCACTACAAGGCAAAATCCAAACCATAAAAATGATAATACTATGTAAAGTAATATACTAACACAGTGCAATACATATCAAAATACCTACAGATTTTTTTGAGAAAGTTAAAAAAAAAATTCATCTGGAGGAACAAAGACTGAAAATAGCAAGCAAATTAATGGGGGGAATGGAAAGAAAGAGACTCTAGCAGTACCAGATCCTAAAACCACATTACAAGGCCGATATCATTAAGCAATTTATCATTGGGAAAGAAAGATTGATTATTGGGACCAATCAGGTACAAAATACCCAGGAGCAAAAAAGCACAGTATCTACCTGTTTGAGAAAACAAATGATCTTAGCTATGGGAGAATTCACTATTCAATAAAAACTGCTAGGAAAAATGGGCAAGTAGTCTACGAGAACCTCAGGTTAGAACAACATTTCACAGGAAAGACCAGAATCAGGCTGCAATTGGGTATATTTCATGAACTAAAAAGCTAATTTCATAAAGAGAGGCACATGGAAGAAATTAACTGTCACTTGTATAAATAAGGGAAGAAGTCATGACCAAGCAAAAGACAGAGAGGTTCAAAGGAGACAGAATCAACAGTTTTGGTTACACAAAATTAAAAAGCTTTTCTCCAACCAAAATCAATGCAGCTAAAACTGGCAGAGAAATGACAATTTGGGGGGCGGGAATAGCAAAAGTCAATAACTTTTTTTTTTTAAGTGAATCATTCTGCAGATACTTTATATAATGTAATTTACCCATGAATGTGAAAAGGGCAGGAGGGAGGCAAGAAAGAGACTGCTGCCACAGAGGAGGAGCTGGCATATGGGTCAATGATGGGGACTGGATACAAGGAATCAAGAACAAGAGAAACACAATTACAACAAGGACCAGTTACAGGAGAGCCTGGCTGGAACTGAAAGAAAGTGCTCAAAACTTCACAGAGCAAGCTGGGATAAAGGATTCTACAGGAATCAGTGCTGAAACACCACAAGTAAAAAGAGAAAGGGCCTCCAAGGTTGCGGAGATCTGAAAGCAGACTTAACAAGTTTCCACAAAGTTGAAAAAGATTGGAGTGACAAATTTAAGAAGCCAAGGATCTATCCCCCAAAGAACTTGAAGAAGAAAGTACCTCTTCCTTAAAATCTAAGCCATGAATAGGTTCCCAAGAAGTTGAGTACATTTACTATTCATAATAAAGTAGGCAAACATGAATGACTTTAAAACCAAATCTATTCTTTCTTTTTTTCTAGTATTTCATATGATAAAAAAAATAATATTTCAGTGCCGTATCTATGGGTTTGAGTTCCCATAATATGCTATTGCTCTTGTTCCAGAGCCAGTCTTCCTTATTTGGCTAAAATATGTCTCTTCTACTCCTTTTCTTGCAAACATTAACTTAAGCCTTACTGTTTCTTGTCAGATATGATGCATCTGTTTACTGTAGTAACAAGTTAGTCTAATTTAAATATTCCTGAAGGCAAGAAATTCATTTACGCAAAGTTACTGAAGGCAAGAGAATGTTATTTGCTTCTGTAAGATTTTTGCCTTTCCTCCTATCCCTCATTCCTTTCTTACAGCCCCAAATGTTTCAAAACTTCTAAGTAGATAAGCTGTAGAATTAAAATATTCAGCATGGACTAGATAAGAGAACAGAAAATACCAGGGTTTTTTAAACAACAAACATTTATTATGTTTGCATTTTTTGGAACTTTCATGGTTTTTGATTGCAACAAAAAACAGATAAATAATGAATATGCATTTATTTCAGTCATCTACTTTTTATTTTACCTTAACAATCCCAGAAACTAATAAGTTATTTTTAAGAATTTCAACTCAGAAACAACTTTCTCAATTAGGCATAGTTTAAAATTGAGTTAATAAAATAAAAATTTGATTTTAATTAAAGACCCATTATAAAGTTTAGACAGTTGTGGGTATGACAGTATATCTGTAGTCAATATAACATGGTTATATTTTGATTTTTTGGCCTTAAATTTTCTTCTAAATAAAAATGATTGAAATAGTGAAAAAAACAAATCAGATCAAAAGGGAAAAAATGAGAAAGAAAAAAAAAAAAGAAAACAGGCCAATAAACAACAATAAAAAAGGTGAAAATACTGTGCTGTGATCCAGTCTCCATAGTCCTCTATCTGGCTGCCAATGGCTCTTTCCATCACAAGTCTGGTGGAATTGCCTTGAATCACCACATTATTGAAAAGAGCCAGGTCCATCACAGTTGATCATCACATATAATCTTGTTGTTGCTTTGCACAATGTACTCTTGGTTCTATTAACTTCACTGAGCGTCAATTCATGTAAGTCTCTCCAGGCCTTTCTGAAATCTACCTGCTCATCAGTTCTTATTGAAGAGTAATGTTCCATTACATGCATATCCCATAATTTATTGAGCCATTCCCCAACTGATGGGCATCTCCTCAGTTACCAGTTCCTTGACACTACAGAAAGGCTGCCACAAACACTTTTGCACATGTAGATCCTTTTGCCTTTTTTATGATCTGTTTGAGATACAGACCCAGTAGAGACACTACTGGATCAAAGGGTATTGTGCTTTTTTTTCTTTTCCTCCCTAAAACAAAAGAATGCGATTTGTCATAAAACATGGCTCTCAAGGACTGGGAGAGGGGGGATATATCCTATATTCTGGTAATGGAAACAGAAAACATGAATTCAAAAATTTAGAAAGGGATCAAGAATCTGGCCAGCGATCCTGTCTGCCCCTGACCAAGCCTGGTCTGGAGGAAACGAGGCAATCTCTGCTGGCCACCTTTGCCTCCCCCAATGAAAGAGAGTTGAGGCACAAGCTTGGGCATTTTCCCTGGCTCCAGGAGGCTACCCTACCCAGAAGAAGCGTCTTATAGAGCACCTGTAACTTCTGAGGGGGCTCAAGCATCTAGCCAGGAACTCCTGGGGATTGAGAAGAAAGCATCTTGATCAGAGAGCTGCAGGGATAAAATGAACATGTGGGGAGCTGGGGCGGGGTGGGGGAGGGGGCTTCCCAAAGTAGGAAAATCTCTGCATTGACACATTTTCTGCCTGCAGTTTGTACTCTCAGAAACTTATTTGGAGCATGGAGAACGTAGATAATGAAGCAATATCAATACTAAATATATATGTAACAAGTGGTAGAGCATGGAAAATTCCTAAAGGAGAAGTTAAGAGAGCTGCAAGGCAAAATAGACAGGAAAACTATAATAGTGGGAGATCTCAACCTTGCTCTCTCAGAACTAGATAAATCAAACCATGAAATAAATAAGAAAGAAGTTAAAGAGGTAAATGGAATACTAGAAAACTTAGGTATAATAGACTTTGGAGAAAACCAAATGGAGACAGAAAGAAATACACTTTCCTCCCAGCAGTTCATGGAACCTATACAAAAATTGACCATATATTAGGACAGAAAGACCTCAAAATCAAATGTAGAAATAAATTTTTTTCAGATCACAATGCAATAAAAATTACGTTCAATAAAAATCCAGGGGAAATGGACCAAAAAGTAATTGGAAACTAAATAACCTAAAGAATGAATAGGTAAAACAGCAAATCATAAACACAAATAATAATTTCATCCAAGAGAATGACAATAATAAGACCACATATCAAAATTTGTGGGATTCAGCCAAAAGTGGTAATAAGGGGAAATTTTATATCTCTAGAAGCTTACTTATGTAAAATGGGGAAAGAGAAGATTAATGACTTGGACTTGCAACTACAAAAGCTAGAAAAAGAACAAATTAAAAATTCCCAGTGAAATACCAAACTTGACATTCTAAAATTAAAAAGAGAGATTAATAAAAATCAAAAGTGAAAAAACCTATTAAATTACTGAATAAAACTAAGAGTTGGTTTTATGAAAAAAAAAACAAAATAGATAAACCTTTAATTAATTTGATTAGAAAAAGGAAAGAAGAAAATCAAATAGTAAGTTTCAAAAATGAAAAGGGAGAACTTTCCACCAATGAAGAGGCAATTACAGCAATAATTAGGCATTGCTTTGCCCCACTTCATGCCAATAAATTGGGTAACTTAAATGAAATGGAGGATTACCTACAAAAATAGAGATTGCCCACAATGACAGAAGAGGAAATAAGTTACTTAATTAGTCCCAATTTAGAAAAAGAAATAGAGCAAGCTATTAATCATTTCCCTAAGAATAAATCCCCAGGACCAGATGGATTTGCATGTGAATTCTACCAAACATTTATAAAACAATTAACTCAAATAATATAATAACCTATTTGAAAAAATAAGGAATGAAGGAGTCCTACAAAATTCCTCTTATGACACAGACATGGTACTGATACCTAAACCAGGTAGGATGCAAACAGAAAAAGGAAATTATAGACCAATCTACCTAATGAATGTTAATGCAAAAATCTTAAATAACATATTAGCAAAGAGATTACAGAAAATCATCCCCAGGATAATACACCATGACCAAGTATGATTTATACCAGGAAGGCAGGACTGGTTCAATATTAGGAAAACTATTAGCATAATTGGCTATAACAATAACCAAATTAATACAAACCATATGATTACTTCAATAGATGCAGAAAAAAATCTGATAAAATCCAACACCCATTCTTATTAAAAACACTATAGAGTAAAGGAATAAATGGACATTTCCTTTAAACAGTCAGCAGCATCTATTTAAAACCATCGGCAAACATCATATGTAATGGGGATAAACTGGAACCATTCCCAATAAGATCAGGGGTGAAAGAAGGTTGCCATTATCACACTACTATTCAATACTGTATTACTTTGGCAATAAGAAAAGAAAAAGTGATTAAAGAAATTAGAGTAGGTGAAGAGAAAATCAAATTATCACTCTTTGCAGATGATATGATGGTATACTTAGAGAACCCTAGAGAATCAACTAAAAAAACTATTAAAATAATCCAAAACTTCAGCAAAGATTCAGGTTATATAATAAATCCACAAAAATTATCAGCATTTTTATATATCACTAACAAAATCCAATAAGAATAGATACAAAGAGAAATTCCATTCAAAATAATTGTCGATAGGATAAAATATTTGGGAATCTATCTGCGAAGTGAAAGTCAGGAACTATATGAGCAAAACTACAAAACAGTTTACACACAAATAAAATCAGATCTACATAACTGGAAAAATATCAAGTG
This sequence comes from Sarcophilus harrisii, assembly GCF_902635505.1. Taxonomy (NCBI): domain Eukaryota; kingdom Metazoa; phylum Chordata; class Mammalia; order Dasyuromorphia; family Dasyuridae; genus Sarcophilus; species Sarcophilus harrisii. The sequence goes on from NC_045432.1 coordinate 4,724,147, forward strand.
TTATTGGATAGGTTGAACAAATGTAACAAAGATGACAATATTACCTAAACTAATCTATTCATTTAGTGCTCTATCAATTAAACTCCCAAGAAAGTATTTTAGTGACCTACAAAAATTAATGACAAAATTTATCTGTGTGAAGATCGCGTATTTTAAAATCAGCCAGAGTCAGGAATTCAGATTAGGGGAAAATCGTCAATCTTTATTCTCAGTGAAGAAGGATTGGAGGTGGAAGAGAATCGGCGATAGCAATGTGTGCAGCTGAGTCAAGAAGCTAGCTAGACCAGCAGCCACAGGACCAGCAGCTCGGAGTATCGAACCCAGGCCCAATCTCCCCCAGCTTCTCTTCCTGTCTCTCTCTGCCTCCACCCACCAAAATCGTCATTTCCTATATAACACATCAGGACTTGCACGGAAAGTGGGCAGGGACCATTCTTTATCCAATCATGTATATTAATAGAGTATAGCCCAATTACTATTTAGCCTTACGTACTTGGGACCTCAGTACATCAACTCAAACCTCAGCCCATTACAATCTGGAAAAACAAAAGGTCAATAATTTCAAGAGAATTAACAAAAACAAAAAGCAAAAGAATTTGGCCTATCTGTACCAGATCTAAAACTGTATTATAAAGCAGTGGTCACCAAAACCATTTGGTATTGTCTAAGAAAAAGACTAATTGATCAGTGGAATACGTTAGGTTCACAGAACAAAATAGCCAATTACTATAACAATCTAGTATTTGACAAACCCAAAGACTCACCTTTTGGGATAAGAATTCATTATCTGACAAAAATTACTGGGAACATTGGAAACTAGTATGGCAGAAACTAGACATTGACCCACACCTAACACCATATACCAAAATAGGGTCGAAATGGGTTCAAGTTCTAGACATAAAAATGATATTATAAACAAATTAGAAGAACATAAGATAGTGTCCCTCTCAAATCTGTGGAACAGGAAGGAATTTGTGACCAAAGAAGAACTAGATATCATTATTGATCACAAAATAGATAATTTTGATTAAGTTAAAAAATTTTTGTACAAACAAAACTAATGCAGATAAGGTTAGAAGGGAAGCAATAATCTGGGAAAACATTTTTACTTTTCAAAGGTCCTGATAAAGGCCCCATTTCTAAAATATATAGGGAAATGACACAAATGTATAAGAAATAAAGCCATTCCCCAATTGATAAATGGTCAAAGGATATGAACAGACAATTTACAGATGAAGAAATTGAAACTGTTTCTAGTCATGTGACAAGGTGCTCCAAATCACTCTTGATCAGAGAAATGCAAATTAGGATAACTCTGACATACCACTACACTTCTGTCAGACTGGCTAAGGTGATAGGAAAAGATAATGATGAGTGTTGGAGTGGAGTTTCCCATGTGAGAAAACTGGGACACTGATACATTGTTAGTGGAATTGTGAACAGATCCAACCATTCTAGAGAGCAATTTGGAACTATGCTCAAAAAGTTATCAAAGTGTGCATTCCCTTAGATCCAGCAGTGTTTCTACTGGGCTTATATCGGAAAGAGATATAAAAAGAGGGAAAGGGATCTACAATGTACAAAAATGTTTGTGGCAACCCTTTTTGTAGTGGTAAAGAACTGGAATCTGAATGGATGCCCATCAATTGGAGAATGGTTGGATAAATTGTGGTATATGAGTGTTATGGAATATTATTCCTCTGTAAGAAATGACGAGCAGGATGATTTCAGAAAGGCCCGGGGAGACTTACAGGAACTGATACTGAGTGAAATGAGCAGAAACAGGAGATAATTATACACTTCAACAACAATACTATATGATGATAAATTCTGATGGACGTGGCTCTCTTCAACAATAAGATGAATCAAATCAGTTCCATTTGTTCAATAATGAATAGAACCAGCTATATCCAATGAAAGAACTATGAAAAATGAGTGTGAACCACAACACAGCATTTTCACATTCTTTTATTGTTTGCTTGCATTTTTGTTTTCCTTCTCAGGATTTTTTTTTCCTTTCTATATCTGATTTTACTTGTGTAGCATGATAACTGTATAAGTATGTATACATGTAATGCATTTAACATATTTACCATGTTTTGGACTACTTGCTATCTAGGGGAGAAGGAGGGAAATTTTTGGAACAGAAGATTTTGCAAGGGTCAATGTTAAAAAAAATTACCCATGCCTATGTTTTGAAAATAAAAAGGTACAATTTAAAAAACGTAGTCCATTTTGGTGGATTCTTAAATAAATACATAGGTACCCACTTCACAAGAGTTTCATTAGTTCAGCTGCTTTTATACTAGGCAATTACCCACCCCCAGTCATCAGGGAGGGTGAAAAGAGTTCATTGGATATTTGAAACCTCTCTTGCTAAATTCTCTAGGTATTCTCAGATCTACTCAGGCTCCACTTTGTGTCCTGGGAACAAACAACATAGACACTCTGAGTCCCTAAGTCACATGCAATGTACTTTTTTCTTCATTCTAAAATCCTGGTGGGTTGTTCCCCTAAAGGCCTCATGTGGCCAGCTTCTGTGGCCCCGGCTTTTCTAGGACACTCCCAATGCTTTCTCTAACAAGTGGAGTGCAGACCCTCCCCTACCAAACCAAACATCACACCTCTGACCTTGGTCCCCAGGAAAGGTCACTGCCAAGTCTTCTATTTCCACATCAGTGTAGGATTCCCAGAATGCCCTTTGTTTCCTTACAGTGATCCAGCTAAATACCCAGGCCTGGAAGCACTCTACTCCATGAGTTTAACTCCCTCCCTCTGGGAATTGTTCTTTTACACCAGCGCCTTTGCCTTTGACCTGCCCCAATGCACAGGACTACACTTCTTATATGGCTCCATGCTGTCCCAGCCTTCTGCTCTTTTGGGAAGGCCTCTGCACGCTTGTTTAGACCATGCCCAAATTATCCCCATTCCAGGGAAATGATGGGGAAAAGCAGTCATAAATGTAGGGAGTCAGCTAGAAAGAAGTCACAGGCTCAGGTTGTCTTAGAGTCAAGGAGCAAAAAGCTTTATTGATGCCAGAAGGCAGGCAAAGTTCCCTAGAGGGATTCACATTTCACAAGGGTGGGGCTTTTATACAGAAGAACTCAAAGTGGGGCTACGCCAAAGATGTTGGAGAGCTGGGGCCTGAGGTGTGGTCGTGGGCCTGACGTGTGGTCGTGGGCCTGACGTGTGGTCGTGTCCCTGAAGATTCACACTCAAACCATCTCTAAAGCAAGCAAAGCATTTATTTGGGCATTTGCTCGTTTAGGGGTGATGCACCCTACAAGCTCCCTACCTAAAGGAGAGGAGAAAGCCAGCAGAGTGAGATGAGGGTTCATATACAGAAAGAAAAGGAAGTTAAAAAAAAATTAAAGAGAATTGGACAGAGCAGGGAAATCTGATGATCTCTGAATACTTTTGGAAAATCTCAGGTAAAGTATGCATAAGAAATCTTCCTGTGATTGGATTATGATTTGCATGAAAAAATATAAAAAGCCCCTTTATTCTGGTGCTGGGGCAGCAGCAGCTACAGAAGCATGGAAAAGCTACAGAGTCCTTTTGGGGCAGTGAAGTTCCTTTGAGAAAGGGACAGGATTATGGGGCTGGGGCAGATGCTGTACCTCCATCTTTTTCTCCTTTGGGGCTAGGGATAGGGCCACAACTGCTTCAGACTGTTAACAGTAGAGATGGATGTGAATTGTACCCAAGCAGTATGCCAAGGGGAGATGCCCCTTGCAGAGGCTGAGGTATGCAGTGATATCCCTCCTGCAAGGCCACGTGAAAAATGATTGAGGTGAGACTGGAAGACACAAATCTTATTAAAATGCAAAGTCTACATATCAAAAGCAAAATAACAATTAGGAAAGTATCACAAGAGAGGACAGTAGCTCCCCAGGAGCTTGTCCCCAACCCTTTGAAAGGAGCTTCTGATGAAGTTCAGGTCATGCAATTGGCCTCCTAAGAAATGGGTCAGCTGTAATTCAACCTGGTGGGAGGTGTTGGTGTAAACAAGATAGCCATTATTGGCCAGAGCACAGACACCCTCTTTAAAGGCAAGGAGATAGTCTAAAGCAATGCAGTTGTCTAGGATTGCAGATCTTTGAGGGACTGGGAGTTGACCTGAGTGAGTTCTTCCAGTGCTTTGATAAGATTAGCAGAGACAACATTAAGTTCCAAATAACCAAGGTATGGGACAAAGATAGTCTACCCACTTCCCTAAAAGCCATAAAAATAGCCTTGATATTGAATCTGGGAGACAGACACTGAGTGAGGGTAGATTGCTTAGGAAGGGCTGGCAGGTGGGCATTAGAGGAGCCAAGTTGTATAAGGAACCATGAGTAGATCAATATCAAAAAGTACTTCCAGCATTGTTCAAATTAAAAAGGGAGATGTTGGGGTTACAGCAGTGTCGTCCATTTATGTTCAAAACCCAAGCAAGTATGATAAAAATGTGGTCAGTTTTTACAATACCATTAGACACACTGAAATTTACAGCATCCTTGGCAGAAGGGAAACAATGGGTAGTGATGATCAAGGGGCTCGAGAGGAGACTCACCAAAACTGGAAGGGAAGTGGTCTGTGGAGGGTGAGTGGTCATCTGTGGGAACCTTCTTCTAAGAAAAGTGAATGCACTAAAAGTCTCTTCTCTTCTCCAAACTCCACTGAAAACATTTCTGATTTACCTTCAATAATCAACAGAATAACAGGTAGGTCACACTGTTGGTGTTCTTGTTCTTTAAAATAATAATGGTTCTCTCTGGGAGAAAGGTTTCTTGGGGAGGTTTTCTGGAGGCAGCTGTAGTTTCAGTTACAAGTAAATAATCACCCAAAATGCATCCAGCTGATAAAATGCAAACATTTATTTTCTCCTTCCAAGTCTTGTCTCTTTCCTTAGGCCCGGGTAGCTCAGAGGCCTATCTCTCTGCTTGGTTCCAAGAGCTCTTGCAGATTGTCCCTTGCTTCTACCTCTGCTCTCTCTCCTTGGTTCTAAGAGCTCTTGCAGCTTTGTCCTTTGCCTTTGCTTTCTTCAGCCTCCAGATGGAATGAATCTCTCTTGCCTCCAAGAGAGGGCTTCTCCTCCACTAAACTGACGCTCCCTTCTCCAATCTAATTCAGCTGAACTCTTCTCTCAATGTTTTCAACTCAACCCCCGAGAGAGCCTCTGTCTGTAAACAGACAGTCTGTTTACAGACAGAGGCTCTCTCGGGGGTTGAGTGCTCTCTGGCCCTGAGAGCTTCAAGGGAGGTGTGAATTTGGATATCTCATACTAAACTCTGAAATCTCCCAAACGTGTGAGCTCCAGTGAGTACAGGTGTGAACACAAGCATTGTTTCTCAGTTCCATTTAGAACCTTGTTTCAAGTTGAGTTAACACTAGGATTCCAAAATCTCTCCACATCACCTGGCGATTATCTAAAAATAGTGGAGCTGCTCGCATTGGACACTGCTCTTCTGATGGGTTATAAAACCTGTCTGCTGGAGCCCGTGCATCTTTATCATCACACAAATAGTTGTATCAATACCCAATTATTCTTACATCATTTTAGAAATATTTAAGGACCTTATTTCATACAAGCATGTGTACATATGCATATGTACATCCACATCAACATATACACACATATATATGCATATACACGCATAGTAACAGGCAGAAGACTAGGTCAAGTACTCATTTGTTCAAGATACAACTATATATTTTAGACTGAAAACAGCAAGTTCTTATACTGTGCTCATATCTTCTATAGAAAATTGGTTCTGACTATAGGAAAAAAAAAGATATAAAAGGAAAAGGAAGCACATGATTATAACAGCATCAAACTGGTCCTGCAGCCTTAAGATCGAAGGCACATGTGTGCCAGAATAAAGCACTCAGCTCTGTTTGACTTCAGATAAGAGTCACAATTGTTAACCAAACATGCAGTAACAATTCCACCTCATATCCAGACTCAGGAATCATCAGGTGGGAAATAAGCCTAATCACAGAACCACAACTGACAAATTGAATGAGGAGGATCTCGTGTTAATCCAAGCCAAAATTTGTCCTCCCATCTTTTGTCCAGATAACACACCTTCACATGTTATATAGTTCAGGATCACATTCTTGTGACTAATTGTGGTATTTCTCTCAAATGGTGAGTTCATGAACCATCAAGCAATCACAGCTGAATTCAAAACTCAAAACAGTATCAAGGGGTCCTAAGAGATTTTATCTCAAATAGTAAATGTCATCATTAGAAATTCACGTGGATTCAGCTTTAAAGGATCCTAAATAATACCCCAAATAATAGGTATTGACCATAACCTCACATTGATAACAGTAAGAAATTACCCACAGATAATACTTGATATCTAAGTAGATGGTTTTACATTATAATATTAGACAAATGGTTTTGCTAAATATAAAGTACTATTATCAAAATGCTTTTAAAGATGGGAACATCTTTTAAGATAACTCAGTAGAAGTAATTAAACTGGCGTTATCACAATAACAAACTTCACCAGGACTCGTACCCATAAGGGATTTCATTTAACATCTTTCACTTTTTTCCTTCTTTTCTGTTGGAATCTTTACTAAAGTGTTAAGACATTTCTTTACAAAGTGTTAAAGACATTGGAGTTAAGTTAAACTTAGAGGTAAAGATTCCAACACTTTTCTAATTTAAATTAATCCTGATATAAAGAACAATCATTAAAATCCCTTGTATTTAATAAAAAGACTTCAAGATTCTCATTAAACCTAATTCTTGTTTGGGAATTTAATCAGCCATGACAATTGCATTTTCCAAGGCTGATTACCTATACCATCTTGCAATATGGTTTTAAGATGCCTGACGACTTTATAAATAAGGGGAATCAAAAATGATCCTAGACAAATGCATGAACTTGCTGCTCCTGACTGCACACTCTATGTGTTCTCAGAGTGGCCCACAGGCTATGCTCTTTGATACTTTAAATAGACTAATTCTGTTGCATACTCTCATACCTAAGGTAAAGTCCTTTCAGTAAGCAGCAATCACCAATTTTATTTTTTAACCTTATGACAATTCCAAAAAACAGAATTAAGAATCTTACAACTTTCATAAGTGATGGCAAATTTGTCTGATCTCTAACTTCCTTCAAACTTATGAGCAAAAGTGAAAAAAATCCAATTCCTTAAATTGCAGTTATAAAACATTATAAAACAGGGTTGTCAAGACTGATAAAATAGCGTAAGAGGGTTCAAGCAAACTTTGTTTTCTTTTAGTTATTCAGTTCATGACATTCAGGTTGCTGGATGACAAGCAAAATCAGGATTCTACAGTCTCAGAAAGAACCCATTCCATAGCATTTTGTATTTACTGAGTGTCATCACTCAGTAGTAGACCCAAGGCAAGATTTTATTTTTCTTTTCTTCAAGTTATTGTAGCTTGGGGAGTTCTAAGAAAGATTTAGGCTTCCCTCTCCTGTTCCCTTAATTATCACTTTTCTTAGATGAAAAAAACAACACAATCATTAAAATTCAAATAATATATAATCTATCACAAAAAAGAAAAGGAGCTTCTAACTTCCAATCACATTTCCAGTTCTAACACACACACACACACACACACACACACACACACACACACACACACACAGTTTAAAAGGTTAAAGAACAAGTGACCAGCACTGATCTTTAATTTATACAACTTCTGAATTTTAGCTAAATATTACAATAAAACCTTTTGATAGGTTCCAAATTCACTCAGAAATTTTTTTAAGCAGGAAAGGATTTAAATGCCAGTCCTTATTTCAGAGTGTAGCCTTCTCTCTGGAATTTTCCTCCCCAATACTCCCCAAAACTGCCTGTTTCTTTCCCTTTTCAATCCACCCAACCCTCGTGGGAAGGCTGCTAGAAAGGTACAGAAAGAGACTCTTTCCTCCATGCAATTTTACATAAAGTTCTATAAACCTACCAAATTGTCACCAATCGCCAAGGGTTTAGCTGCCCTGATTTGATGATAATTTGCTGACCTTGCTATTACATCATTTCCCAGAAACAGTAAGCCTCAAAAAATGTTTCTTCTTTGCATATAATAGATACTCATGATCACTATTACAAAAGAATATTGCACCAGAAGTGCAAGCTATAAAAATAATTCCGTAGAAAAGTAAAGGAAAAAAAAAATCTGCAAAGAGACAAACAATAGAAAACATGTCACTCTTTGCAGATGATATAATTGTTTACTGAGAGTACTCTAAAGAGTTAACGAAACATGTAAATGAAACACAATAACTACAGAAAGAAGGGAAGATGTAAACAACACAAGAAAGTTAACAGCATTCTGTAAGTTATCAGGAGAGAATGGTGAATTCTATTGACACTAACTACAGGTACTATAAAATAACTGGAAGTCTACTTGCCAAAGTATGGAAAGGAACTGAATGAATACAGTTCACAAATAAGAGCAGATCTAAATAAATGGAGAAATATAAATTGCTCACTTGTAGGCCAAATCCATACCTAAAGATGATAATAATATCTAAATTAATTAACTAGCACAGGGCAATAAAAATCAAAATACCTAAGGTTTTGTTGAGATAGTTAAAAAAAAAAAGTAACAAAATTCATCTGGATGAATAAAGACTGAAGAGATCAAGGAAATTAATGGGGAAAATGGGAAGAAAGGGGGCCTAGCAGTAGCAGATTCTTAAACTACCATTTTAAAGCCAGTATCATTAAAAATGTATCACTGGAAAAGAAACAGAAACACTGATCTTTGGAACTAATTAGCTACAAAATAATCGGGAGCAAAAGAGCAAAGTATCCACTTGTTTGAGAAACCAAATGATCTTGGCTATGGGAGAATTCACCATGAAATAAAAATTGTTAGGGAAACTGGCAAGTGGCCTAGCAGAACCTCAGGTCGGAACATTTCCCAGAAAAGACAATCAGGCTGAAAATGTGTATGGACTTAAAGGATAACTTCATAAAGAGAGGCGCATGGAAAAAATGAACTGCAAGTTGTGTAAACAGGGGAGGAAGTCAGGAAAAAGCAAAAGACAGTGTCAATGGAGACAAAACAGGCAATTTTGATTATATAAAATTAAGAAGTTTTTCTCCAAGTAAAATCAATGCAGTTAAAACTGGAAGACAAGTGAGAAGTTGGGGGGAGCTAAATAGTCAATAACTCTTTTAAGTGAATCATTCTGCAGATACTTTATATAATGTAATTTACCCATGACTGTGGAACAGGGCAGGAGAATATGCTACCATGGAGGAGGGGCTGTCACATGGGTCAAGGATGGGGACTGGATACAAGGAATCAAGAGCAGGAGGAGCACATCTGTGCAGGGACCAGTTACAGGAGAGCTTGGCTAGAGCTGAAAGATAGACCATGGCAGGAGGCACGGGCAGGGAAACCTGTGGGATGGGATGGACATGGTGCCCCAATGAGGATGGACAAAATGCCCAAATGCAAGGACCAAACTCTCAGGTGGATGGGCCCACTGAAACCAAGATCTCCTCCCTCAGCACTGGAAGTCATAAGGCAAATGCAGATCCATCAGTGGTGCTGGCTATCTCTCTGCAGATCTGTTCTGCTTTCTGCTGGAGAATGTTTTTGATGGTTTGGAGGGGGGGATTGGGGAGAGGAGGGTGCCGATCTGAGGGGCAGGAGCAGAAAGAGATCCCAGTATTAATTGGTACAGTTGAAATATGTGGTTTTGGCAATGCAGGTTTCTTGGAGAATTCCTTACATAGTCAAATTCACATAAGGTGAACTGACATAAAACAACATGTATCTGTACTCCTTTCTGTTCCCATTGGGTTTTCTCCAGAGGTTTTTTATATCTAAATTTTCTAAGATTCTATTACTCTTCTTGATTTCTTTCTAGTTTATTTTATAGTTGCATTTATCTAGCTCTCAGAGGGAAAAGATGAGGTCTTCCACTACTATACTTTTACTGTCTGCTTCTTCCTGTAATTCATTAAAATTTTCCTTGGAGAATTTGAATCCTATGCCATTGTGCACATATTGCTTTATCCCCAAATTTTATTCCATTGTCTGGAGCTCCTTTGGTCAAGATTTAGATTCTATGCTAACCTCTTTTAATCATGGCTATTTTTGCTTTGGCTTTTTTTTCCCCTGATATCATGTGTGCTACTGTTTCATTTTTTTCATGTAGGACCTAATAGTTTCTGCTCCAGTCCCCTAAAATTTAATTCTGGTTCTCTCTTTAGTTCAACTGTGTTTTTTTTGTAAAATCAATGAATAAATAAACATTGTTAAATTCCTGCTTCTAATTCATTTTGCTACTCCCTTCCATTTTATGAGTGAGTTCTTCCCATTCACTCAGTCATGATTATGCATTTCCCTCCATGCTATTTACCTCTGTTTCTTGTTCTCTCTCTCTTTTTATCCTGTCCCCTCTCTAATTTCTGTTTTGGATGACCATTGGATTTTTTAGCTACCCAAAATTTGCCAATACTTTTTCTTTCCCTTTTCCAATTTTCCTACTTTGCTGTAGGGCAAAATACATTTTATGACCAATTGAATGGTCCATATAGATATAGATATTTTCCCTCTTTGAACAAATTTTGATGAGAAAGAGATTCAAGCAATGGTGTCTTCCCTCCCTTACTACCATCTCTTTCCACTCTAAGATAAAACTTCTTCCTTGCTTGCCTGTTTATGAGATCTTCCCCCCATTCTTTCTTTCCATTCTACCATCTCCCAGGTCATCGATATTTCTCACCTGTCCATATATTTTACATTATCCACAACTAAATGTCTCATTCTGAAGCCCTCTTTCTAGGTACAATCCTTCTACCTGCTCTAGTATTGATAAAATTTGTAGGAGACATGTTTATCATCTTCCCTTTCAAAAGAGTACCCAGTTTAACATTATGGAGTTACTTATGATGTCTCTATCATATTTACCTTTGAATGCTTCTCTTGACTCATTTGAAAGTCACCACTTGTCTTTTCTTCAGGAATGCTTCAGCGGCCTCTGTTTCATTAAATGTCCTATTTTTCTCTTGCTGGGCTTTCCCAGAGAGGAAGCCCATAGTAAGTGGACGGTCCCCAGAAAGAGTGTCTCCTGCCACAAAGATTTTGTCCGCTGAGTGTTCTGAGTCTCGATGTGTTTCCATAGAGAGCAATCCTGAAGCAACTGGTGTAAGAAAGACACTGGGAAGGTCTTCTGGGCAAAGGAACCAACCTTTATTAAGGGAAACAAGGTGAGGTCTTAGATCGTATTGGACAGAAAATAGAGCCATCCTTGTTTCTCTGAAAGATTGGTTTCTTTGCCCAGAAGGCCTTCCCAGTCTCTCTCTTACACCAAAATGTTCCCAGAGAGTTTCTCCTGCCACAAGTGTCTTTTCCTCTGAATGTTCTGAGAGTACATGTATTTTCCCAGAGAGTGAGCATGTAGTAACTGGAAGGTTGTTAGAGAAGGTGTCTCCCCACATAAGTATCTCATCCACAGAGTATTCTGATGCTAGATGTGCTTCCCCAGAGAGTAAGCCTGTAGTAAGTGAAATGTTCTCAGAAAGTCTGTCTCTAACCACAATTGCCTTTTCTTCCAAGTGTTCAGACATTCGATGTGCTTCAATAGAGAGCAAGGCTGTAGTAAGTGGAGTGTTCCCAGAAAGATTGTCTCCCACCACAGATATCTTTTCCTCTCTCACTATATATTTGTGTTGATTTTTTCCTTCCTAAAACACAAAATACCACTTGTCACATGTAATGATTCTCAGGAAGCAAAGGAAGATGGAGGGATACGTAAAATAATGTGATGTAAAAAAAAGAAAAGAAAAGAAAACAGAAAACATCCTTGAACATTTTTAAATGAGGGCAAGAATCTGAAGGGTATTAATGAAGAGGTGGAAAGGAAGAACAAAAAGGATTTAGTCGTGCAGAAAAATTAGCCTTACAGTATACAGAAAATCAGACACCGAGGAAGACCTGAGATGTATCTTTGCATCAGTTGTAGAGGCGGAACTCCAAGCTGGCTCCTCTAATTCTATATCCACCAATCTTGCCTCTGAAATTGTGGTCTCTTCCCAAACAAAGCCTCCCCTGCAAGTCTCTTATGTGTGTGCTCTATCTGCTGCCTCAGTTGTCTTGTCACCCGGTTTTTACTTCAAGATACCAAATGGGTGCAGAGACCCCAGAGTGGTGGTGGGAGCTGTCTGAAGTCACACAGCAAGCTAGTGTCCACAGCATGTATGGTAGGATGTCAACCCAGATTTTCCCCACTCAAAATTGAGCAGTTTGGCCATTGGGGACTCTTATTCTCCATCTCCCTGGTGTACCCTTGTTTCTCTAGGTGTTATAGGACTAGAAGAATGAGGGGAAACTTTCTTTTTCATGTGTCATTTCTAAAAAAACTATCCAGTTTCACCTCATGAACGTCCAACAGCCACTTGTTGCCCTGAATTCATGTCTTTGGCAGAATTCCTGACTACACCCTAGGCTTTCTCTATCGCTTCAGCACCAAAGACCTTGGAAAGCTCTGCCAGGCCAGCGTGTTCCCTGCAATCCACCTGCTGTAGGAACACTCACCTCTGCATCAGAGGGACCCCAAGGGGACATGAAAGCACAACCATGGGCAGCTGGGTGGCTCAGTGGATAGAGCACTGGGCCCAGGAATACTCTTCAAGAATTCAAATCTGGGCTCAGACACGTATTAGCTGTGGAATCCTGGGCAAATCACTTAACACTTTTTACTTCAGTTCTTCATCTGTAAAATAACTTGGAGAAGGAAATGGTCCTTTTCCCAACAGCTCTTTTATCCTCAATTCTTACCACCTCCTCCTGTTATCCCGAACTCTTTAGGTGTTTGCTTCTTAGTTCCTTTTTTGCCTCATTTTTTCACATTACCTGCTTCTTCCCCTTTTGCACCCTCAAGTAAATTCCTCCTCCTAAGACCATAACAAGGCCTCCCTCATTGCCTTTTTATATCTTTCCTCCCTCCACCTCCTCTCCCATCCTCTGAAGACTCTTTAATTCTTGAGACTACAAGGTTTAACTTGCCCTTGTTGCCAAAGCTGTTTGACCCACAGGCATCTCACACTTCCTTTTGTTCCCTTCCCATTTACCATCCCATTTGTGCTCCCACCAATATCACCGATTGGCAGGAGCAACATCATTACTTGTTTCTCAGTTGAATTATTAAATTCAAACACGACCTGTCTTGGGAATTGCACCCTAGGTGTTTCTTTTCTAGAAGTCATCTGTGCGTTTGGTTACCTGGCATTTCATTAGCTGTCTCAGAAATGTCTGAGGAGTTCTCTGGTATCACTAACTGCATTACACTTCTTGGTTTTTGTTTTTATTTTTTAAAGCTTTTTGTTTCCAAAACATATGTATGGATAATGTTCTATTCACCCTTATGACCTAGCTGTTATTCTATTATTTCTTGACAGTACATAAGAAATGAATTCAGTGGGGTTTGAAGGAGAGACTTTTAGGGTATTCATTTTCTCCCAAGATGTTTCCCACAGTGACCACTTACCCTCCAGAGACCACCTCACTCGCAGGGTGGGTGACTCTCCTCTGGAGCCCCTTCATCAACACCACTTGATGTTTCACTGCTGCCAAAGGTTCTGTCAATCTCACCATGTCTAATGGGACTGTGAAACCTGAGCACATTCTCCTTACAAACGATATGGCTTTGATCAGCAGGGGGAGGTAGTACTGTAACCCCAACATCCCCAGTTTTAATTTCATAAGATTTGTGTCTTCCAGACTTACCTCAATCATTTTTCACATGGCCTTGCAGGAGGGATAGCATTGCATACCTCAGCCTCTGCAAGGGCCATCTCACCTTTGGATGCTAATTGGGGACAATTCACATCCATCTCCCCCTTTATCAGTCAGAAGCTGTTGTGGAAGATGAGTCCTCCATCTCTAGCCCCAAATGAATTTAAATCTCACTTCTTTGGGATGGGAATGATGGAGTCACAGCATCTGCCCTAGCCCAGATATCCTGTCCCTTTCTCTCAGGAACTTCACTGGACCAACAGGACCCTTTAGTTTTTCCATGCACATGTGGCTGCTGCTTCCGCCCTAGAAGAATCCCTACCATAATCCAATCCCAGGGACATTTCCCACCCATACCTTACCTGAGATTGTCCAAAGGTATGCACAACCTTCTGAGATTATCAGATTTCCCTGCTCTGCCCAGTTCTCCCGGACGAGCCCCTAAAAACGGGTAGGTCACAAGTCCACCAACTCCATTAAAAAGAGAGGTATTTCAAAGTAGAAAACAGAAGCATTTATTTGATCACATCTCAGGAGAACTGGGCATCTCGCCCCACCAGGGGGGACTGGCAGTAATGAGAGGTGGTGTACAGAAAGCAAAGAGAGGGTTAAGTACCCAAACATAACAAATCTGGTTGGATAGAGCGGGTGCCCTCACATTGTAGCTATGAACAAGGAAATATTTCTTACCCAATCCTAACAAAGAAATCTTTTTGTTTTAACATGTTTTTAAACATGTTTTAACATGTTTTTAAACATTCTCCTTTTCTCTTTATTATTTTCCTCCATCTCTCTAACCAACTTAATTTCTTCATTACTCAGGCAATCTTCCAAGGCCTCCTGAGCATTATGTGTCTCCATTACCATATATTTCATAATTTCACATTGACAATCCCTCTCACTTTCACTAAGTTCTGAACAATGGAATGTTTGTTGCAAATGTTTCAGAAAAGTAGCATTTGTTTCTCTCACGTTCTCAATCAATGATTTTGCCTTCTCAACCAAGGCTTTTGGAATCAGTAATGTGGGAAAAGGGTATCGTACAGCATCAGAGGAAGGATTATACACTTGATGTGTCTCTTCAGCACAACTTCCATGATTTAATTTCTCTGAATGGTCACATGTGTTATCACTCTTTTCACTAACTTTTTCTTTTTAGACTGCTGTTCTAAGTGTGCTAAATTCTCAAATACACAGTCACATATGGCAACCAAATCCAGTAAAGGTTCTGGCTGACAAATGTAACAACTCCACTTAGTGTTCTTATCCAATCCTTTTGACAACTCCTTTTTCCCTAGATTGCGCCAAATGCATTTCTTACAAAAAAGCATTATGGCAGAAATCACAAAAAATTAAACTTCTGCCTTCTGCACACCATTAAACCTAAAAATTTCTAATTTAGGAGGCCAGATAAAATTATTAGTTTGGAATATATAACTTAGTGGCTCCTGTACATCCTCTAACACTATCTTTATAGGACTGCTTTATTTATTGTGTTGCATTTCCAAGTCCCCGATTTCTGTACTTCTCTTTTGGCCCAAGGTTGCACAGTAACTGAGGTCCTTCTGACTCCCAGGGTCAGTGCTGTATCCACTGTTGTCCTTATTGCCAACAGTTCTTTTAAATCTTCAGTCCCACACTGCTGTGTACATAACTCATTTTCCTTCTTCCTTCTCACCTTCCCATTGTTGTTAAAAACAGGAAATTGGTTGGCTTTTCTCCACAACTCATGGCTGTTCTTTCCCCACCCACTATAATTACTCTAAATCTAGATAACCTTAGGTAAGAGCCTTCTAATTCGTTTTCCTGCTTTAATACAAGTACCTTTTAAAGCCCTACACCATAGAAGTTCCTCTCAAAATCCTAAATTCTAGAGCCTCCCGTTATTTCCCATTTATCCCATATATAGTTTGTAAGGACATATTTAATTGCTTGATGACCCCATCTCTCCTTAGATTGTAAACTTTTGAAAGGCAGGGTCTTTGCCTTTTTATATTTAGTTGTGCCTGGTACACAACAGACCCCTTAGAGTTTACTGACAATCTGTCTTCAACATTCTTTCCAAGTTTTTTACACAACCACCCCTCTCCACCCCAAGTTATTTTCCCTTTACACTTGAAGTTACATTTCCTCAGTGCTTTTTGCAATGGTCATTCAGAATATTTTCTCCATACTTCTATCTCTTGGAACTGTCACCTTCAAGGATCAGCTCAAAAGCCATGTCCCTTAAGGTCTAGCTTTCTTATAGGAAATATGCAATGAAGATGATTTTTTAAGATTTAGCAGAGAATGTAATCACTATTATGCTCGATAATGGCAGGATTCAGTGCATTGAATCAATGGTCCCAGATACAGACTTGGAGGTTGGTAGTGGAACATTGGGTTTTTATTTTTGTTTCCAGTCATCCAACCTTTTAAAAAAATAATTATGTAGATGACAGGAAAAGAAGCATCATTCTTACTTAACTCTTGGAATCTTTACAAAGTGTCAAGCCATTGGAGTTGATAGAGACAATAATTATCTAATTTGGCATGGTTCAATATGATTGATTTGATCTTAGAAGGAGATATTTTGGGCCAGAACTTGAAACAAGGTACTAAGTACAACTGATGAAAACAATGCTTGTGTTCATACCTTTAGAGAGCTCATAAGTATCTAAGTACTCAATGGAGTCCACACGTTTGGGAGAGTTCAGGGTTTAGAAAGAGATATCCGAATTCATACCTCCCTTAGGGCCAGAGAGCACTCTGGGAGATAACCCAGAATCCCTCTCTTTCCAGAAGGTGGAGTTAACCTTTGGAGATGATATATATACAGGAAGCTCTTAGAGCTTGGGGTAGTTACTTGAGAGGGTTTTCTTGGAAGGAGGTTTTCTTGGGAGCATTCCCAGAAGTCAGAGAGGAGCACTCTGCAAGAAAGCCTACAAGCCCTATCTTCGAGGCAAGAGAGATTCATCGTATCTTCTACCTTGGTGCTGGCTGGAGTTGGAAGGACAAACCTTTGGATTTGGAGACATTCGGAGGGAGCTCTTGGAACCAAGCAGAGAGATAGGCCTCTGGGATAACCCAGCCATATTGAAGGACACAATAAAAATCTGAACTCCTTTATCACCTGGCTGTGTTTTGGAAAAGAAACAACCACATTTAACTATTTAAGGACTTTAAAAAAGGTAATCAGGAACAAAAATTTACTAATTACAAAAAAATTTAATATACCTTAATATAAATAAATATACTTCAACATATATTCTTTTAAATTATTCATGTAATTATAAAAGTAAAAGCAAGAACTTATCCAATTTCTCTAAATGAAACATCTTTACAACTTTAAAATATTGCCCCAAATTAATTGTGGAATGGAAAGAACCAACAATTGAAAAGGATAAAACCAAACTGCTGTAACCACTCCTGAGCCTCCCACACATGACCTTGAAAGGCAACTGAATCAGCAGCAACTGATGCTTCCAGGGCTCTCAGTAAAGACTGAGAAACTGGTCAGAAAGTGGATCCTTAGCTGGCACTAGGTCCAGGACTCTGTTACATTGGCCATTTGGAGATCCACATTACCATCCTAAGGCAAGAACGAAGAAGACTAGTACCCGAGGGGGTAGTTCACAGATCCAGTTAAGCAAATAGAGCTTATGGTCATTCACAGATTTTTAAAAGTTCAGACCAGAAAATCAGGGATTATACCTTTCCTTAGATCATAATGCCCTAGAAAAGCAGAAAACTTACAGATGCCCAAGAACAGCTCGGAACCAACAGAACAAAAACTTGAAGCTTGGGGCAAAGCTCTCTTCATTCAGGACCCAATTTTATTATAAAGGTAGAACTTAAGATTGATTTTTCCAGCCTATCAGTAAACAACTAAAAAGGACATGACCATAAAAAATTACTCTGGTGACAGGGAAGAGCAAAACACAAAATCAGAAAATATCAACACAGTCAAAGTATTCAAGGTCATAAAAAAATTTGAATTAGTCTAACACATCAAAAAGAATCACTGAAAAATGCTTGAAAAAAAGATCCCAACAGGAAAGGAAAGAGGTAGAAGAAAAGTTGGGGAAAATAGTGAAAGTGATGCAAGAAAATCATGAAAAAAGTTAACATCTTGATAGCAAAAATGCATTTATGAGAAAAATATTTTAGAAAGCAAAATTGGGAATTTCACTAAAAAAAACTTCTTTAAAAAAAGAAAAGTTCACTGAAGAACACAATGCCTTGATAATTGCAATGGGACAAATGGAACTTAATGAAAATAATGTGATATTTCTCAATAGAAAATGAAAGTAAGTTTGTTAATTATGAAGCAGATATTTGCGAGCACCTTTGTGGCAAAGAATATGGAGCTTTAGCTTTAGTCCAGTAAATTCAAAGTAGCTACACTCCCCTGAACAAGCACTTTCCCTGGCTAGTTTTTACCTACCTCACAGTTGTTGTAAGCTCAGGAAGAAGCCCATCTGACTCTTATCAGTTATAAGAATTCCATTAAGAGTATTCTGTTTAGAGAATGACTGTGAGGATGAAACTCCTTTGTCTATCCCTCAAACTCTGTGCATCTTTACACAACCTTTAGAGATGCTGATTATCGTATCTTTAGACAGGTCCTGGCCCGGGTCTGCCAGGTGTATTCCATCTAGTTTTTTGATTCCCCCCACTTTTGAGCTCCCTAACACTTCCTTTCCTCCTTGATCCTCACTCCCTTGAGTTCCTGCCTTTATCCCTGAGATATCCCCAAGGTTATATTTTCTTCATGAAAGATCTGCTTATGATAAAGACCTTTGCCAAGTTTTCTTCCTGACTAAGCCCACCAGGAGTTTCTTCTTTCTCCCTCCTTCCTTCTAATGGTGCCATTGTCCTTACTCTAACTGGTGTTCTACTAAACTCCTCTGTGAATCTAACCTATCCATCAATGGCACGCTTAGGCCTCCTGGCATATTCCTTTCACTCACAAACCCTTCCAAATTCGTTTGCAACTAGATGCTCTTCCAACTCTATTCCATATTGGCCACTTCAGGGGCCTATTTTATCTCTGCTTTGTAATCTCTTCTCCTAAAGAACACTTTATTTTGATAGAGAATCGCCATTGTGAATTTGTCTCATGTTTATTCTGAACCTGTTTTTGCCACCACAACCTCATCAGTGATTGTTTGATCTTGGGCAAGCCACTTAATGTCTATTTGCTTTGGTTTCCTCAACTGCAATAATAGCATCTATGTTTCAGGATTGTTGACTTAGGTTAGCATCCAGTCCTTATAAACATATCAGGTATCATTATCATCATTAACATCATTATCATACAATTATTATTAGTGTAAATGTTTCTTTCCAGATCAGTGATGCTAGGGTCCAAATTTTTAAGATATTTGCAAATACTAAATGTTTAATAAATACATTTTCAATTTTAAAATTGTCAAATACACTAACTTATTGAAACTAAATGGCACAAAGGGCAAAATGTGTCTTATAGGAAAAAAATCAAAAGAACTTAGTGAATTTAGGGAATACTTTGTGTTAGTTATTAATAAAACAAAAGACACATATGTAACAGGCTTTGCCTTTTAATCAGGGCTATTATTGCTTTGGGGTTTTTTTCTGACATCATGTGTGCTATTGTTTCATTTTTTTCATATGAGGCATAATACTTTCTGCTGAGTCCCCTAAAATTTAATTCAGGTTCTCTATTTCAAGTGTGTTTTTTGTAAAATCAAATGAATAAACACATATTGTTAAATCCCTGCTTCTAATTCATTTTGCTGCCCACTTTCATTTTATGAGTGAGTTCATCCCATTCGCTCAGTCATGATCATGCATTTCCCTCCATGCTATTTTCTTCTGTTTCTTCTTCTCTCTCTCTCCTTATCCTGTCCCCTCTCTAATTTCTGTTTTGGATGGCCATTGAGTTTTTTTCTGTCCAAAATTTATCAATACCTTTTCTTTCCCTTTTCCAATTTTCCTATTTACCTGTAGAGCAAAATACATTTTTATGACCAATTGAATAAGTAGGGATCCATACAAATGGAGATATTTGCCCTCTTTGAACAAATTATTTGGGAGGGAGGTTCGAGCCATGGTGTCTTCCCTCCCTCAGCACCATCACTTTACACTCCAAGATAAAACTTCTTCCTTGCACCTGTTTTTCTGAGATCTTCTCACCCATCTTTCTCTCCATTCTACCATCTCCCAGGTCATCCATATTTCTCGCCTGTCCATATATTTTACATCATCCACAACTAAATGTCTTACTCCCAACCCCTCTTTCTAGTACAATCCTTCTACCTGCTATAGTATTGATAAAATTCATAGGAGATATGTTTATCATCTTCCCTTTTAAAAGAGTACCCAGTTTAACATTATAGAGTTACTTATGATGTCTCTATCATATTTACCTTTGAATGCTTCTCTTGACTTTTATTTGAAAGTCATCTCTTGTCTTTTCTTTAGGAATGCTTCAGAGGCCTCTATTTCATTAAATGTCCTATTTTTCTCTTGCTGAGCTTTCCCAGAGAGGAAGCCCATAGTAAGTGGACGGTCCCCAGAAAGAGTGTGTCCTGCCACAAAGATTTTGTCCGCTGAGTGTTCTGAGTCTAGATGTGTTTCCATAGAGAGCAATCCTGAAGTAACTGGTGTAAGAAAGACACTGGGAAGGTCTTCTGGGCAAAGGAACCAACCTTTATTAAGGGAAACAAGGTGAGGTCTCAGACCGTACTGGACAGACCATAGAGCTCATCCTTGTTTCTCTGAAAGGTTGGTTTCTTTGCCCAGAAGGCCTTCCCAGTCTCTTTCTTACACCAAAATGTTCCCAGAGAGTTTCTCCTGCCACAAGTGTCTTTTCCTCTGGATGTTCTGAGAGTACATGTGTTTCCCCAGAGAGTGAGCTTGTAGTAACTGGAAGGTTGTCAGAGAGTGTGTCTCCCCGCATAAGTATCTCATCCACAGAGTATTCTGATGCTAGATGTGCTTCCCCAGAGAGTAAGCCTGTAGTAAGTGAAAGTTTCTCAGAAAGACTGTCTCCTCCATCCACAAGTGTCTTGTCTTCTGAGTGTTCAGAGATTCAATGTGCTTCAATAGAGAGCAAGGCTACAGTAACTAGAGTGTTTCCAGAAAGATTGTCTCCCACCACAAATATCTTTTCCTCTCTGGATTATATAGTTGTGTTGATTTTTTCATTCCTAAAACACAAAATACCATTCGTCACATGGCATGACTCTCAGGAAGCAGAGGGAGAGGGAGGGATATATGGGATACTGTGATGTAAGAAACAGAAAACAGCATTGAACATTTTTAAATGAGGGCAAGAATTTAAAGAGCAATAATAAAAAGGTGGAAAGGAAAAGAAAGCAAAAAAGATTTTGTCGTCCAGAGGGATTACTTCCATCTCAGCATCCAGGCTTGGCTTGAGATCTCCTGAACTGAGAGAGGAGCCTTTGGATGGCTCTGCCCACTTATCTTCAAGTCTGGCATCTGCTTGTCTGTCTTTGTGTTTGTAAGCATTTGTAAAGATCAATCACTCTGTCCTTTAATAGTCACAGGGCTGAGCTCATCCAATAACCCTAATCAATTTATATGTGTGTGTGTCTGTGTGTGTTTGTGTCTGTGTGTGTGTGTTTGTGTGTGTGTATTCTTATATATATATGTATATATTCCATGCTGGTGAGGTCTGCTTCTTTCTTTGGAATCCAATTCCTTCCCATAATGGTATACCTTAATTTGTGCCATCTCTGCCTCGGGATAATCCTTTCAGCAGCAACTTTATCCCAGTCTGGCACCAAAAAGGCAAAGAGAGGTTAAAGGACTTGATATGGGTCACACAACTTGTAAGTATGAGAGGCAGGATTTGAACTGAGTTCTTTTTTGTAAACACTGGAGACAGAGGGACAGCTCGGCTTATGAGGCAGTAAGGTAACTTTCCAGGGTCCCAAAGGTGAGGACCTTTGAGCCTTTAGCTCCCACCTTCCCTGACTCCAACACACACACACCCACTCCTGGATCAGCTTGAATATTCATTTCAAATAGATTTTACCTCCATTCACAGGAGTAAAATTCATTCATTCAACAAAGGCTGAGTACCTGTGGAGTGCTTGACCTGATGTGCTAAGGTTTTATGAAGTGTGATAGGTATGGAATAGCTTCCTGAAATACCTCATGTTCCAAGGGAGGATTAATGGATCAGCTGGCTAGTGGGAGGCCTAGAGGTCCAGGCACAGCAGGCAAATGCCAGCCCTCAGGGCTTAGAAGCAGTAAGCCATGGGCCAGGCCAGGGACTTTCAGCTGATCAAGCTTGGAACGGTGCCCCCCGTAAGCCAAGCATCGAGCTCACCTTCAAAAGTTACAACATAGGCTGGAAATTGTACTAAAAAAGGCTTCTCTGATAACAGGGAAGATCAAAACACAAAATCCTTAAAGGCAATGATGGAAAAACAATCACTTTCAAAGATTCAAAGGGACACATTAATGGGTTTCAAACCCCAAAAGAACTTCTGAAAGGGCTCAAATGAATATTTAAAATCATATACAAAAGGTAGAAAAAATGGGAGAAAAAAATTGTGGATAAAGAGAATCATGAAAAAGTATCAACATCTTGGTGAAGGAAGCACCAAAAAATGGACAAATATGTAGCAAAATTCATTGAAAAAAACTTCTTAAAATAGAATTGGCCAAATGGAAAAGGAAGTGCAAAAATCCTTTGAAGAAAACAAGTCCTGGGGAAGATTGAGAGATGGCAGATTCATTCAGAAAATTCCAAGTGCTCTAGATTCCCCTCCCCAACAAAACAAAATTATGCTCCACTGCTAATGTAGATCATTGCAAAACAAATAAAACTTTGGGTAGAACCCAGGTCCTCCTAGCACAACCAGAGCAGTCCTAAAAAAAAACCCATATAAAGTGTAAATAGCTCTAGGCTAGCTCCTTTAAAACAACAACCTGGGAGACCTGGGGTTAGTTGGGTTTAGAGCCCAACCAAAGGGATTTTCACATGCTGGGGCATCTGAGTCCAGGAAGATTGAGGGAACCCCTGCTGATAAGGAACATCAGGTCCAGCTGTGCAGCTGAGATGCTACCCTGGGGAAAAAGGGAACCAGCATACACATGGTAAGTGCTCAAGTAGTGGGTCTGGGAAGCTGCTGGTTCTGGCCACTAACAAGGGTAGAGCTCATGGTTTTGAGTTCCAAATCAGAGGAAAAAACTAAAGGAAGATCTGAAGCCAAAAGCACCATCCCAGAACTAGAATGATTAGGTTCTCATTTAAGAAAAAATGAGCAGGAAAAAGAGAAAGACACAATCATAGAACAGTTACTATGAGAATAGGAAAGACCAAGATACATCTGTAGAGGAGGATACTGAAGTTAAAAACAAATCTCCCTTGCCCCAAAGAGTAATATTAAATGACTACCTGCTCAAAAAGAATTTAGAGAAGAACTCAAAAAAAGACTTTAAAAATCAAATGAACTTGAGGATAAAATTTAAAAAAATAATATAATCCAAGGAAAACAAGATTATAAAAAGTCAATCAACTAGAAAAAGTGATACAGAGTCTTAAAGAAGAAAATGACTCCTTGAAAATTACAGTTGGGCAAGAGTAAGCCAGTGAAGATATAAGAGACCAAGAAATAATAAAATATAAAAAAAGGAAGAACTGGAAGAGAATGTCAAACATAAGAAAAACAACAGATCTGGAGAACACATCAAGAGAAAACATAAGAATAATTAGATTACCTTAAAGCTATGACCAAAAAGAAAACATTGACATAAAAATACAAGAAATAGTTTTTTAAATTGTCCTGAAGTGATAGAACAAGAGAGGAAAGGAGAAATAGATAAAATCCACCACTCACAACCGCAAGTGAGTCCTATTAGGAAAACATGTCATTGGTAATGTCATTGGTAAATTTGAAAAACACTCATTTTGAAGAAAAAATTTACATGCAACAACAATGAAAACAATTCAAATACGATCCAGCTATATAAGAATTGCACAAGATTTACCAGAAGCTATATTAAAAGACCACAGATCCTAAAATACTATATACCAGTAATGAAAAGATCTAAAGGAGTGGCCAAAAATATTATGTCCAGCAAAACTAAATTTAATATCAAATAAAAAATGGACATTCAGCATACTGACAGCTTTTCAGGATTTTGTTTCAAACAAACCCAAACTCAGTAGAAGCTATATAGGAGCTAACATCAAAAACTAATTTCAAGGGACTCAATAAAGACAAATTGTTTATGTTGTATATGTGGAAATGGAAATGAAATGCCTAAGATTGATATTAGTAATTGGATAGAAAAGAATGACTGGGGTAGAGCTGAATATGACGTGACTAAAAAGCAAAACTGTCCAGGGAAAAGGTAAAAATAGTAATTATACTTTAAGAATGAGGGGTGATAGCAAGAACCAACATGGTGGAATTGCATGGGGAAGAAAGTTTGGTAGTTCGGGAATGGGTTTAAGAGGTAACATACACACATAATACATAAATACTACATATATATACACACATATACCAAGGAGGGGATAGTACCCTCCAAAATCAATAAAGAAATGAGGGAAGGGAAGAGGATAAAGTGAAGTTCAGAAGGGTGTGGGAATCAATGAAAGTAGCACAAGATGTTTAAATTAATGGGAAAGGGGGAGAAAGGAGGGAATATGATAAAGTGGAGTACAGAAGGATGTTTAACTAATGGGTGTGGGATAAGGTATGTAGATTAATAGGAATGAGATAAAGAAGGAGGGAAAGAGTGGAAGTAGAAAAAAGGGAGAGATACATTTAGGGGGTTGTCTGGGATTTAGGGGATATCAAAAAGTCTAGAAAGACACAAACGGATGCAAAATGAAGTGAGCAGAATGTGGATAACATTGTATACAGTAATAACAGTACTATACAATAATCAACTGTGAATGACTTAGCTATTCTCATCAATACAATGATGAGAGACAATTCCAGAAGACTCCTCGTAAAATGCTATCCACCTCCAGAGAAAGAACTGATGAAGTCTAAATGCAGATCAAAACATACTATTTTTCTCTTTCTGTCTTTTCTCATGGGTTTTCTCCTTTGAATCTATGTATTCTTTCAAAACATGACTAATATGGGAATATGATTTGTGTAATTGAACATATATAACTCATACCAAATTTCTCAGGAATGGGGGGTGATGAGGGAGGGATAGAGAAAATTTGGAACTCTTTTTTATAAATTAATATTAAAAATTGTCTTCACATATACTTGAGGTAGAAGAAAATATTATCGAAAATTTCACGTCCCCAGATTTGCTTCTCAGTCTTGGTTCACATAATTTGCATAAAACTTGGGAATTCTAAGGGACCACAGCAATTCATCTCATCCAATCTATACATGGAAGGGGATTTCTGGTATAAGAGACAAAAAATCTTTCAGGCTTTCCTTGAATACCCCCAAAGAGGGAAAATTGGCCATCTCTTCAAGGGAGTACAATGCACTTTGGGAGAATTCCCATTGTTGTAAGATTTTCCTGACATTAGGCCTAAATTGGCCTCCTTATAACTTTATAACTTGACTATTGCTCATGGCTCTTATCTCAGGAGCCAAGAAGAACAAGTCTAATGCTTTATCCACCTAAGAGACTTGATTGTTGGTAGGCAATGTCCCAGGTTTCTCTCAAATTCTTTATTTAGACATTTCATATGATGTTGTAATATTTCATTATATTTATATAAGAATAAATGTGAAGGGAGGAAGCCTAGTCATATCAGATCTCAGATTGCATTTCAAGTAGTAATCTTTAAAACTCTCTGGTAGTGGCTAAGAACAGAGTGCTGTATTGGGATTAGGTATACAAGATACAGTAGTAAATGACCATAATAAGCTAGTGTTAGATATTTACAAAGATCCTTCCTTTTTAGGCAAGAACTCACTATTTATAAAAACTGCTGAGAAAAAATGGAAAACATATGGAAAATTCTAGGTACAGTATAACACTAAGGTGTAATAGTGGTGTAATAGAACAAGGTGCTCTGCCCAAATGAATATAAATTTTAATCTGGTTTATGTGGTTTATGACCACAACATATCTTGGAGCATGGGGGCTAGGTTTGTTACTTATTTATTCTATATTTGGGGAAAAAAACTTGGATACTCAACTCTTCTGTTCTATCTAGTTTCATTTATGATTTCTTGAAATACAAACAGGCTTTGATAAAACCCATGGGGATTCAAATGAAGATTCTTGGCTAAGCCCTGAACCCCAAACATGTAGAGGGCTGGAACTCTGGAGAAGTCTACTTGAAACAAGGATACTTACAACAAGGTGTTAACTCAATTCCACTGAGTGGAATTGATGAGATTATGGTTCTCTGGTTCACATATATACTTGGTACTTAGCATGGTGATGTAATGGTTCTCTAGTTCACAAATACCTAGTGTGCTGTAATGATGTAATTGTAATAGGGTATTTAAGGGCTGAGAGGACTGGAAATGAGACATTCCATCTATGACCATCCTCCTGGTGGCTCTCCTGACTCCTGCACTCCTCCACTAAGACCAAGGCTGAGTCAGATTGCTGGAGGAGACTGTGGCAGACTCAGACTATGACAGATACAGACTATGAAGGAGACAATAAAGACTTCGGACTCTGTTCTTGTCCATCCTCGTGGTGTCTGTCCTGCTGAGAACAAGGCCTGCACCGAGGACCTCCAGAAAGTTAGCCCAGACATTACAAAAACACTCTGTTTCTCACAGAGAGACCAGTAGTAGGTTCTGGCCTAAGCCTCACTTGGGCATTGTTTGAGTTTTGATGGCTTAGAGTCAGTGTAAATGGCAACTGTTGTGATTCTGGCCAGAAACCCTGAGGGTCTTTCCATCTAAGACTGTTTTTTATTTTGTTTCTTTTGAGTAGGTATACCAGGGCTTTGTTTGCCTCATTTCTCCCCTACCCTTAAATCACTGAATGGGTGTTTCCTCAGACAGAGACCTGAACAAGAGCTTACCTGAAAAAGGCCTAGGTCACACTGCACATGGGGCCATCTCCAGTCATCCTGACCCATGTCTTGTCACTGCACTCAGCTGGTCCTCTTCCACAAAGAAGGCTGAACAACACACTAAAAATTACAAGTTAAGATCAAAATGGATAGATGATTTAGACATAAAGGGAGATGCCATAAACCAATTAAGAAACCATCCATTCTGGGAAATAATTTTGAATTAGGAAAAGAAAGTAACAAAAATGTCCAAAGACTTTAATGCAAATGCTTCCTTACACCCCAAGAAGCCATTAATAATAAAACAGTTCCCATATACTCCGAAATATTTATAATGTCATTCTTAGTAACAACTATGAAATGGAAACAAAGGAGATGCCCTCAAATGGGTAATGGCTAGAGAAAGCATAGAACATGAAAGTCATGGAATAGTATTACATTGTTATAAAAAATGCTGAGTGTGTTGAGTACACAGAAGTAGAGAACAATCTTTATGATTTCATGTAAAGTAAATTAATCAGAGAAAAAACAATAAATATACACAATAAGTACAACAATTTATATGGAACGAAGGATACAACAAAAGATTGTAAGTATCTGTAAGGAAATGTTAAAGATCAAGTGGGACTGAAAAGGAAACATGAAAAGACATCATTAACCCTTCCTTGTCTAAGAGGTAAATGGTCCACTTTTTCCTAAATGCATCAACCAGTTGTGCTCACTTTTTCTATTCCTCTCTAAAAGATTTCTTACATGGCATGGCTCTCACAGAGAGAGGGCAGGATCAATGAAATTACCTGATGATGTAAGAAACAGAAAAAAAATCAATAATTTTTTAAAGGAGTTCAAATATCTCAAGAGAAATAATGGAGAAATGGAAAAGAGGAAAGAAAGGGTTTCGGAGGTTATTAATTATCAGTAGCAGATCTCAAACTATACTACAAATCAGAGATCATGAAATTTCTGTTGTTTAATAGTGACTTTTCCTGAACCCATTTCGGGTTTTCTAGGCAAAGATAATGGAAGGGTTTGCATTTTCTTCTGCAGGTCATTTGACAGATGAGGAACTGAGGTAAACGGGGTTAAGTGACTTGCTGAGAGTAGCACAGAGAGTAAGAGTCTGAGGCTAAATAGGAACTCAGAAAGATAACTTGACTTTATGCCCCACAAAAACAGAACTTCCCAGAAAATAATTTCAACTTCTTAAAAACTGAAACATTGATCAGTAGAAAACATTGTAATGCCGGAGAAACTGAGGCAGGAGAGAGATTAGACAGTTTTTAATATTTTATTAATTGGAGCGCATAATTGACCGGACAGGACTCTCGTCTCAAATTATCCAGTCAGACAGAGATAAAGATATACTGGGACCAAGGAATCCATGTTGGCCCCAGGGCTGGAGGAGACTGTCATCTCAAAGAATCCATCGTCCAGCATCTAGCAGCCAGCCTCCAGCAGTGAATAGGAGAAACCCAAATTCTTAAATACCTTTTCTCTAAACAAAGGAAGGGGTAAGAAGTACGGGGAAACTTCTGTCAGGATGGGGGTAGACCATACATCCTAAAAACCAGGAGACAGGATGTCTGAATACACAGAGGTAAAGATATCAGTGAGGTAGCTTGGAATATTTTAGAGGGATAGTGTAAATTCTTGAGGACGGAAAGAGTCAGGAGGTCTACTCTCTTGCTTATCTTGCTTGCACTAACAATTTACAACCCTAGAGCAAATGGTCCTCAGTCTTAATGGACCAGAGTGGGAGTTTTACAGCTTAGGGGATTGAGACAGAATAGTTAAAGCAACTGAGACAAGGGAAACTAGTGCAGGGAAACTGAGTCAGGACAGTTAAAGAGAACTGTGGCATAACAACATTGGGTAGGCAATTTACAGAAACAAAAAATAAAATGACTTAATGTTTAATATAACTACAGAGAGTAGATTGGAACGGGGTAAGGGAGGACACACTATTTGACTAAATGAAATAGTATAAAGAGAAATCAGTTCTCCAGTTTGTCAGAAATTGGATAGGGTAGAGCAACTATCATACTGTGTGGGATGGGTGCTAAACCCCCTTATGAAAACTGACTACTCAGAGGCATCTTCAGATACAAAGAGGAAGCATTTATTCCATCCTTGCTAGGAGAGGTCCAAGTACTCCAGCTGAGTAGATCCAGAGCCTCTCAGCTCCCTTCTTCCAGTGTTGTGCCTGGTTTAGTAAGCTGGAAATAGTGAATTTGGTTAAATACCAAAAGACCCAAGTCTTTTCATTGGATGGACTAAAAAGTTGCTGACCAATGCTGTCTACTTCCTGTAGGTCATGTAACTTCCTGAAGCTTACTGAAGGGCCTTAATTTTTCTGCCCTATTTTCAGAGGTCTGGAGGGTCTGCAGGCTGAGAGGCTCTGGATCTGCTCAGCTGGAGTGTTGGGGCTTCTTGCAAGGACCTCTGAGAATAGGGTCTGACCTACTCCATCTCATAGACTTTTTGAGAAATCTTCACTTGGTCCCATTCAACACCCACTATCAAATTATATTATAAATTCATACAGGACAGGAATTAGATGTAAAAGGCCAATCAAGAGCAAATCAGAGCAGAATGGAACAAATTACTTTTCATATTTCTATATAAGACTAGGGATTATGACAGAACAAGGAAACAGAGAATCACAAAAATTAAATGGATTAATTCTGCTTCTATAAAGTTGAAATGTTTTTGCACAAATAGATCACATGTCCTTAAAAACTAGATGAAAACAATTAAGGAAAAACATCTTTGCAGCAAAGTTCTCTAAGGATTGGTACATATGCAACATCTAGAAGGAACTGATTCCAGTTTCCAAGATTAAGAGCTATTCTCCAATTGATCAAAGTATGTGAACAAGAATTTTTGAGAGAAATAAATCCAAGCCATCAATGTGACAAAATGCACTTGATCTCTCATAATGAGGGAAATGCACATTAAAACAATTCTCTTCTTTCAGCCTCTAAATCATAGAAATAAGAAAGTTCAGGGATAATTCTTCATTTTTGTTCTGAACAAGATACTTGGAAAGTCCCTTTCACCAGGTTCTGAGTGTAACTAGAACAAAATATAACTATATCATTAAAGAACATCAAAGGAAAGAGTCAATAGAGACAATATGGAGAAGGGGAGGGGAAAAGTTTGTAAGTTAAAATCTTATAAAAAAGAATGTCGAAAACTATCTTTGGAAATAATTAAAAATACTTCTAAGGGGAAAAAATCATTTTGAAATAATCACTCCTTATTTTGCTATATAACTTAACATTTTTGTAAGTGGAATTTTATTACAGTTAGATATGATCACATTCCTATAGTTTCCATTCCTTTTGATCTTCAAGGCAAGATATTACCAGAAATATCGGTAATATATATTAAATAAAAACAAAAACAAAAAAACAAAACATTTTCTAAACTGACTCCTTTTTCCAAAACTCCAAGTTCAAGCTAAGGACAGGAGGAAAGGAGGATGAAAGAAAGGAGCGAAACGTCCTTCTGAAGAGGGGAGCCAAGTAGCGTCCTCAAATGGGCTTCTCCCTCCTGGTTTCTACCGAACCCCAGCCCAATCTACTACACCCTTCCATCCACCAACGTCCCAAACTTGCCATCAGAGTCCTGGGCTGGCAGGGGAAGGCCCGGAGGAGCAGGCAAGCAGGTACATAAACCCCAACCCGCACCCACGCTGACACTCTCACACAGACGATCCCACCTTCACGCACAACACACACAAAAACAAAGGTGTTGATACTCCCAGGACTTTCCACCCATTTGGAGAAAGGGGAAGCTCATGAAAAGGCAGGGGTGGGGAAGGGAGAGAAGAAAGAGAAGAAAGGGAGGGGCTGAGGCAGGAACAGGGGAGGGGGCACTTACCTCTCCTAGACCCTTAGGCACTAACAGGACCCTCGTGATCGTTCAGTCTGGAAAGGGCACAAAAGGCACGCAGACTTTCAAGGGCTCTCTTCCCCCACATCCTCACATTGAGGAGACTTAAATTCATCAGAGGACGGGATGGGCAGTCACTGTGATGTCATCGCAGGGCAGGGCTAGTCTCCTCCCAGAGCAGATTGTTCCCAAAAGAGGGAGGGGAGGGGACTTTGTGACATCAGGTTCAGGGCAGTGGGAGCACCCCCCCCCCCAATGATTTCTCTCGTCCCCCATTACTCAACCTGGCTAGGAAAGGGGACGCAGTTCATCTTCCACCTGGAAGTGAGCCCAGCGCTGACCATGGTCCTAGGTTCTTGAGGCCAGGCTGCTGGGGTTGGGGGTGAGGGACAGAAGCTAAACTCACCTTGGGGTGTTTGAGGGGCGGCCCCTTTACGGAAACTAGGAGTGGAGGATACAGAGGGGAAGGAGGAGGTTGAGGGAAGGATACATGACTCTTGAGAGTTACAGGCACAGCAGGAGCTGGGGTTACATTTGGGCTACTGTCCTTAAAGCAATAGAAAACAAAAGCTGATTGGAGTTCCAGCTAAGGTGGGCTTCTGGATCATCAACCTCTCTAAGCATGCCCTGGAGACACCTGATACTCTTGTTTCACCTAAGCAGACTTCTTTTGGGAAAACAGAGAAGAGATTCTCAGAAAATACAAGAATTTCCTGAAAATCTTTAAGCGGGAGCTGCCTCCTGATTTTGTTGTCCCATAAGTGTTCCCTGGGGATATCACCTTCATCCAGAAGGGGTTCAGGTGGTTTCCTCAAAAGGCATCGATAAAGATTCTTCAGTAAGTGGCTAAGTTACCTATAGATATCCAAAGGTCACAGTACGCACAGTAAACATGGGAGTATATACACAAGTATCTCCATTGTTATGTGCACCCTTGTAGCTAGACTAGGGCTCCTTGTCAATGGCAGAGATTATCAAAAATGTCTACCTTCTGGAGTTTATACTTGCAAATACTTTGCAGTAGAGGCTTTTAGAAACTTGCCTGGACATGGAGATCTGAGGTGACTCAGTACCCTCAATTAATACAGGTAATGTAATGCCAGAGAAACTGAGGCAGGAGAGAGATTAGAGAGTTTTCAATATTTTATTAATTGGAGAGTATAATTGACTGGACAAGACTCTCGTCCCAAATTATCCAGTCAGATAAAGATATACTGGGACCAAGGAATCCATGTTGCTCCCAGGGCTGGGGAGACTGTCATCTCAAAGAATCCAGCAATCAATAGGAGAAAACCAGCTTCTTAAATACTCTTTAGAAACAAAGAACCAAGAAGGCGGGAAGGCTTCTGTCAGGATGGGGGGAGACCATAAATCCTAAAAGCCCAGAGACAGGATGTCTGAATACCCAGAGATAAAGATGTCAGTGAGGTATCTTGGAATATTTTAGACAGATATTGTAAATTCTTGAGGACAGGGAAGGGTCAGGCAGTCTGCTGTTCTTGTTTATCTTGCTAGCAGTTTATAACCTTAGAGTAAATGGTTCCCAATCTTAATGGACCACAGTGGGTTTTTACAACTAAGGGGATTTGACAGAAAGGTTAAGGAAACTGAGACAAAGGAAACTAGTTCAGGGAAACCAAGTCGGAACAGTTAAAGAGAACTATGGCACAACAGTAAAAGGTAGTGGAGGATCTAGAGTCAGTCCAAAAACTCTCCCATATCACCCTTATCCCAAGAAGCTGAAGAGACCAATGGCCATGTTCTGCTAACCATGTCAGAGGTTCACCAGCATATGAATTCAACCAATCAAACCCAGAGACCGTGCTCCAGGCAAAGTGGAAGTGTAGCCACTGACAAGGACAAAACTTGGAGGAAAAATGTACAAGAAAAGCACTGGTCTCAGCTAGGAAGGATATTTGTTAAATAACTAGAGAGTTTTCACCAAAATTTTGCAGTATCAAATCAAGAAAGCCCAAAGTAAAATTATCCCTTGAGTACAAAAATATCAGACAGTGAAAATATCAGTCTCCAGATATATCTTTGTATCAGCAGTAGAGCTGGGACTCCAATCTGGCTCCTTCAACTCCATGTCCCACTGTTTTAGCCACTGGACCATGGCCTCCTCCCCAGGTCAAGCCTCTCCTTCAAATGTCTTATATGTGTGCTCTATCTGCTGCTCCGATTCCCTCTTCATCCAGTCCTTACCTTAAACCACCAAATGGAGCCAGAGAACCATAAAATTAAATCTCCGGCTCAAAGCACCCCCAGAGTCCACCTTGTCCAATTCCTTCATGTCATGCTATGCCACAGTTCTCTTTTATTGTCCTGACTCAGTTTCCCAATTATCCTGACTCAGTCTACCTAAATTGTCCTGCCTCATTTTCCCTAATTGTTCTGCCTCAGTTTATAATTCTTCTGCTCAATCCTGCAAAACCATCCCTCCCTCTTAATCAGAATATTTGATAAGGATAAAAGATCTTATGTTTTAGAATATCAAAATGCCTCTCCCCATCCCAAGCTATCAGAATATCAGATACCGTCTTATCAAGATGCCTCTCCCCATCTCTGGGGTGCCTCCCCCCATTATGTCGTCCCCGTCTCCGGTGGCTTGTCCCACCCTGTCAGAGTCCCCTTCCTGCTCTCAGCACCCTGACTCTGCCCCTGCCTCAGTCTACCCACTGTGTCTGAGCCACATGTATATATGTCATTGAGAACTCACATTGCTGGATTCTTGGAGATGATAGTCTCATTCAGCCCTGGGAACAAACCATGGATCCATTTGGTCCCAATAAATCTCCCCCTTTTAAATAAAATATTAAATACTCTCTAATCTCTATCTTGCCTCAGTTTCGCTGGCAATACAGTTACAGAAGAAAATGAAGCTCAGGGAGGTAAAGGGACTTGCCTTACATCTCACTTGGGCTCAGAGATTTGGAATCCACCTTCAAGGTCAATTAGTCGAAACTTCTTTTACAGAGGAAAAAACTGAAGGCTGAAGTGGTGATGGGAGGTGTCTCAGATCAGACAGGCAATGAATGTAGTAAGGTAGGATGTGAATCCAGATTTACCTGTCTCAGAATTCAGCCGTGTGTCCATGAGACTGTGCTGCACCTTAACCTCCCATCTCAACCTCCCATCTCAGTAGTGTACCCTCATCTGTAGAATACTGGAAGGATGAGAGGTAAGTTTATTTTTTTTAATGGTAAAAGCCACTTCCCAAAAGGATCCAATTTTTCCTCATTGGATATTCAACAGCCACTTATTGGCCTGTGTTGAATTCATTAGAAGTATTCTTATCCACAACCTACTCCCTCTCTAATGTGAGAAGTCCCTATCCCAACCTTATCTTTTATTGAAATGAATTTTCAAGGACTTACACAACAGCTAAGCTTAGATGAGATATTGATGCGGTTTGAGTGTTCTCAATTCCTGATGGTCAAGAGGTTAGTGGCAATCAGAGAGGTGTTAAAAATCCCCTTTAAATTGGCCGCAGGTTTAGAATGAAAGAATTCACTCATTCCCAAATAATTAGCTGCAAAATGAAAATTTATTGTTGGGTAGAAATCAGTTTCTAGTGGGAAATAGTTTTGGCACTGAGAATGCTTTCTTGGTGGGCAGAAGGATACTGGCAGCGGAAAGTGACAGAGATCTCCAGCTACCTAGGCCCATCTGCAAAGACCTTAGTTGAAGGAAGCTGTTATATTGGGTATCTGAGTGGGGGATGGGACAGCCCAAGCAGATTTGACCAGGTTGGGGCTGGGACAGCCCAGATCAGAATTCCTCAATTGAATGAGAATTTAGAATTTCTACAGGAGTTGATTCTCTCATCCTGAAAAGTTTGGGCTCTGTCTGGACTCCTTGGAGCCTGGGAGATCCTGCTCAAACGGGACACAATCTCAGAGTGATAATCTTAAAGGGAATACAACTTATAGTAAAACAGTTCCCTGGGGCGGTGTGGGGGGGGGGGTTGCAGCCAAGAAGGAAGGGAGGACACAAGCTTCATTCTGAATTCTCTTCTACCCTCACTTACTAATTACCTAATTCAGCCTCAGAAATAGTGCTTGACTGGTAAAATCCACGAATATTGGAAGTAAAACAATTACCAGATGAAGATAACTTGGAAGATCGCCAGAAAAGGTTTGTCCTGATCAGTGGGAAAAGGGCAGTGTAGGCAGGGAGACAGAATACACAGTGTTAGCACACTGAGCGGACTGAGGAGGGGGCAGTCTCTGCGAGTGGAGAATTTTCAGGGAGGACTCTACTACAGGTTATCTGGTCTACTTTGGTTGCAAAGCAATAGATCAGCAGAGAAGTTACACAAAAGCCAAAAGTACAGTGTATCCCAAAATGCCAGAATTTAACAGGACCTGGTCACACCCACCCAGCACCAGGGAATGACACACCAGGGACCACAGTATAGCTGCGCAGCCACAACAGGGCAGGGACACTCTACCCAAAGCAGTGACACTTCCTCTGCTCAGACATTAGTCCGAGGGCAGCCTCTGTTTCACACAGCAAGATTCTGCCCAGGGCAGTAGCACTTCCTCTGTGTGGGGCTCTTCCCAGGGCTGGAACACTTCCACAGGATCGTGGCCGCTCTTTGCAGCCCATTTGCAGGAAAACTACTCTACATACATCCCTGTTCTGTAGAGGAAAACCTCCTTGCCCTGAAGGTAGACCCTAAGGGATTTTTAAAAAATGAGTAAAAAAGCCAAGGGAGCTCTAACTATAAATGACCTCTATACAGAAAGAGAACAGATTTCCAACCTTGAGGAACCTAATAGCAGACAAACTCCAGACAAAACCCCAAAGGGGGGGGGGAGGAATATAACCTGGTCCCTATCAACAAAGCTCTCCCAGAAGAAATTAGAAAAGATCTTAAAAGAGAGCTAGAAGAAAAATTGGGAAAGAAAGAGAAGTTCTGCAAGAGAGTATGGAAAAGACATACAATTCAATAAAAGAAAAATTTGATAAAGTGGAAAAAGAAAACAACTTCCTGAAATGTGAATTGGAAAGTGTAAGCAACTCCCAGGGAAACAGAATTTACGAATTCAAAAAGATAAAGAACTCCCAGGAAAGTGGGATTTGTGAATTGGAAAAAGAAAATAAATCAGTAAAAAAATTCATGAAATAGAAAAAAAAATTCCATAGAGCAAAAGAACTCATTTAAAAAGTCAATTGGATATATTCAAAAAGTATAAAAAAGTTAATGAAGAAAATAACTCCATAAAAATCAGGACTGAATGAATAGAAATGAATGATTCATTGAGACATCAAGAATCAGTCAAGCAAAAAATTTTTATCTGGGAGATAACCCATAATCCCTGCCTGGAGAAGGAGGAGTTAACCTTTGGGAGATGATATATATATATATATATATATATAGAGGAAACTCTTAGAGCTAGGAAGAATTTTCTCTGGAACATCAACGGGGGTCGGAGACAGGACACTCTGGAAGAAAGCCTACAAGCCCTATCTTTGAGGCAAGAGAGATTCCTCGTATCTTCTACCTTGGTGCTGGCTGGAGGCTGAAGAAAGCAGAGGCAGAAGCCAAGTACAAAGCTGCAAGATCTCTTGGAGCCAGGCAGAGAGTTAGGCCTCAACTAACCGGGCTAATTTGGAAGGAGAAATAAATGTTTGCATTTTTACCAGCTGGCTGCAATTTTGGAGTAATTATTTATTTCAACTGAGACTAAGGATGCCTCCAGAAAACCACAACATTTTGGCGCACCAGAAAACCACAACAGTCCAGTAAATTCAAAGTAGCTATGAACCCCTGAACAAGCACGTTCCCTGGCTAGTTTTTACCTACCTCACAGTTGTTGTAAGCTCAGGAAGAAGCTCATCTGACTCTTATCAGTTATAACAATTCCATTAAGAGTACTGTGTTTATAGAATGATTGTGAGGGTGAAAGTCTTTTGTCCATCCCTCGGACCCTGTGCATCTTTACACAATCTTTAGAGATGCTGATTATCATATCTTTAGACAGGTCCTGACCCTGGTCTGCCAGGTGTGTTCCATCTAGTTTTTTGAGCTTCCTAACACCTCCTCTCCTCCTTGATCCTCACCCCCTTGAGTTCCTGCCTTTACCCCTGAGATATCCCCAAGGTTATATTTCCCCTATCAAAGATCTGCTTATAATGAAGATCTTTGCCAAGTTTTCTTCCTGACTAAGCCCACTAGGAGCTTCTTCTTTCTCCCTCCTTCCTTCTAATGGTGCCGTTGTCCTTACTCTAACTGGTGATTCTACTAAACTCCTCTGTGAATCTAACCTACCCATCAATGGCACACTTAGGCCTCCTGCTATGTTCTTTTCACGGATCCTTCCAAATTCCTTTCTAACTAGATGCTCTCCCAACTCTATTCCATATTAGCCACTTCAGGGACCTATTTTATCTCTGCTTTGTAATCTCTTCTCCTAAATAACACTTTATTTTGACAGAGAATAGCCATTGTGAATTTGTCTCATGTTTATTCTGAACCTGTTTTTGCCACCACAACCTCATCACTGCCTGTTTGACCTTGGGCAAGCCACTTAATGTCTATTTGCTTTGGTTTCCTCCACTGTAACAATAGCACCTATGTTTCAGGATTGTGTGACTTAGCTTAGCATCCAGTCCTTATAAACATATCAGGTATCATTATCATCATTAACATCATTATCATACTATTATTATTAGTGTAAATGTTTCTTTCCAGATCAGTGATGCTAGGGTCCAAATTTTTAAGATATTTGCAAATACTAAATGTTTAATAAATATGTTTTCAGTCTAAAAATTGTCAAATACACTATCTTATTGAAGCTAAATGGCACAAAGGGTAAAATGTGTCTTATAGGAAGAAAACCAAAAGCACTTAGTGAATTTAGCGAATACTTTGTGTCAGTTATTAATAAAACAAAAGACACATATATAACAGGCTTTGCCTTCAAGGAATGTAGATTCTCTAGGGAGGAGACAAACCATGCACACACATTTAAATACGGAATAAATGTGAACTAATATTGAAGGGGAAACTAGAATCCAGATACTGTAAAATAGATTGCCCTCTACCAAGAAACACCTAAGTTTTGAGTGGAAAGTTTGATTTCAAAGACTGGTTTGAGGCAAATGATGGAGGAAATTCAGAAGTTGCTAAATGAAAAACAAGAACTCCACAGATAGATCAGCAGGATAGTTCCTTCACAGCTAAGAAAATAGCATTCAATTTCATCAACAGTAAAATAAATAAAATATCAAGTATTTTGCTGCTGGGCTGGGCCCTGGGTTGCTATGGAAACAAGGCCTCTCTCTACACCCAATGCCAAACGGGAGTCTCTATGTTGATTAGCAAAGGGGTCAAGATCTGGCTTTTGCCTTGTTCTGGGGCTAAGGTGGCTACATTGAGGTCTTCTTTTGAAGAAAGTGATTGCTCACCTGCCTAAGAGTTTAGGGAGAGGGTGGGTCCTCACAGGTAAATTGCCCTAAATTTAGAACTCTGCTTGGCTCCCTGCTGTGAGGTCTGTTTACGACTACTACTACTACTACTGCTATTTACTACTACTATAACCTACCATTACTACTACCACCTGCTACTATCACCACCTACTACCTGATACTACTACTACTTACCACTACTACTGCTACTACTACCTACTACTAGTAGTTACTACTACTACTACTACTAGTTACTATTATTAATTACAACTACTAGTACTTACTGGTAATATTACTACTAATAATAAAACACTTGACATGTGTGTTCCTCTCACCCCAGGGAGACACACCTACTTCAGCTAAACTTTGATGGAAGATAAGTATTTTGAGAAGCAAATTAACAAAGATTTCAGAGCAATGCAAAGGTACTGTATAGAGGGCTGAAAGTACTGGGTTGAGGCACTGAGGTTGGGACTGCTGAGAGCTTGAGGCTAACTACTGATTGGACAATACTCTATGGGCATATGCTTGGAAAATGGTCCTTTCCACTATCCATGAACTGGTGTACAGAGGATTGTAGGAGGGACTAGGGGGTGGAGTAAGACTAGCCAGAGACACACTCTAGGTGGTAGACAAGGGGGAAGGTGGTCGCAAAGAATCTGCTTCCATCCTGTTCGATCCTGTGTCTAAGACCAAGAATAAAGACTGAGGACTTTTGCTTATCCTGACTCTGGATGATTCTAAGGTGTCCTGGGTGCTAGCGCGGTTGTTACAGTACTGGGACAGGAAATTTAAGGTGAATTGTAAACTTTAATTAAAATAAAATTTAACAAATTCACGTTCTTAACGCCTGTTTCCACTGCCACAGGGCAGGTCATTGCAGCCAAGTTTGTTCTTTGAAAGGGCATCAGTACCAAAAGCCCGACCACCATCCTTGCCCTCAGTGCCATCAATTTGGGCATTGAAAGCTAGACAGTTAGTTGTAACTAACATCTGGACTCCCCCAAACCAGCCACCAACAAGATTCTGTTACCATAGAAACCATCAGTAAGGCCCTTCCCCACCCCACCCCACCTGTGGGACAGCCTAAGAGCTAAATAAACTCCACACCCCAGGGAGGTGATCAGGGAAAGCAGACCCCCACCACTCCTGTCCCCATCTCATACCCTAAGCCCTGAAAGCCAGCAGCAAGCAGCACCAAAATTTAGGATGGCACAAGACCAGAGCAGAACTATCACATAAAAAAATCTGAGTCACAAAAAGCAGAAAGGAAATGCGAGGAAAAATAAAAATAAAAAATAGGGGGAAAAGAGTTACTTTCTAAAGATAATGAAAAGTTATTGTAGTAACAGGGAAGATCGAGGTATATTTATAAAAGGACAACAGTATCAAAGTGGTTATATTTGGAGCCTCAAAAAATGTAATTTGTTCTCAGATCCCTGAAAAAAATCTTGGAAGAGCTTACAAGGTATTTTTAAAAGTGTAAACTAGAAGAGAACAAGTCTAAAGGGTTAAACTGAGAAGAAATTAAGGAAGTACTTATTGAAAAGAGAGGAAGCCAGGAAAGTCAGAGAGAGAAAATGCCAACACACTTGACTTAGGTATATCCCCAAAGGGGAGACAGAAAAACTGGGATGACCAGACTGTCATCCTTCCCGAATCTGTTTCCTGGTCCCTCTGATATGATGCAGCCTTTGCACACGATGTACTAGAGGCCCCACGAGTGGTAGAGACCCCAGTACTTGTCAAGAAATCTCAGGCCAGATTTTGAGTAGATGCTCATGATTTGGGGAAAGTCTGAACAAAGTGGTATATGAAGGTAATGGAATACTTTTGTGATGTAAAAGATGGTGATCAAGCTGATTTTAGAAAGACCTGTAAAAATTTACAAGAACTGATGCTGAGGGAAACAACCAGAACCAGGAAGGCATTGTACACAGTAACAGCATGAATATGCAATGGTCAACTATGAAAGACTTGGTTCTTTTCTGTGGCTCAGTGATCCAAAGTAATCCCAACAGATTTTGGACCGTAAATGCCATCTGCATCCAGAAAAAGAACTATGGAGATGGAATATAAACAAACACATGCTATGTTCACATCTTTTTTCAGTTTTTTTCCTCTCCCATGGTTTTTTTCTTTTATTCTGATTCTTGTCTCCTAACAGGAATCATAAAACACTGTGTATTAAAAACAAATAAATTTATTTTTAAAAATTTCAGAGTCAACTGAAATGACTCAACAACAAAGAATATGATTAGGGCAGTTATGTTGGGAATTCAGTATGAACTAGACTTTGTTAGTATTTTTTGTGTTATGGACACTTTTGGGGTCTTTAGCCCAAATTTTTTTAACTTCATAAAAGATTTAATTTTAAATGTCAATTACAATAAAGGTATAAATTTCTTCAACGTCTTAAGTTCCGAGATACCTTGAAATTCACTAAAAAGGAACCCGGTTAATAATGTCTGGTAAAAACCATTTTGGAGAGTAGTTTGGAACTATGCTCAAAAAGTTATCAAACTGTGCATACCCTTTGATCCAGCAGTGTTACTACTGGGATTATATCCCAAAGAGATTATAAAGAAGGGAAAGGGACCTGTATGTGCACGAATGTTTGTGGCAGCCCTTTTTGTAGTGGCTAGAAACTGGAAACTGAATGGATGTCCATCAGTTGGAGAATGGCTGAATAAATTGTGGTATATGAAAATTATGGAATATTACTGTTCTGTAAGAAATGACCAACAGGATGATTTCAGAAAGGCCTGGAGAGACTTACACGAACTGATGCTGAGTGAAATGAGCAGGACCAGGAGATCATTATATACTTCAACAACAATACTAGATGATGACCAGTTCTGATGGATCAGGCCATCCTCAGCAACGAGATCAACCAAATCATTTCTAATGGAGCAGTAATGAACTGAACTAGCTATACCCAGAAAAAGAACTCTGGGAGATGACTAAAAACCATTACATTGAATTCCCAATCCCTATATTTATGCACACCTGCATTTTTGATTTCCTTCACAAGCTAATTGTACAATAATTCAGAGTCTGATTCTTTTTGTACAGCAAAATAATGTTTTGGTCATGTATACTTATTGTGTATCTAAGTTATATTTTAATATATTTAACATCTACTGGTCATCCTGCCATTTAGGGGAGGGGGTGGGGGGGGGGTAAGAGGTGAAAAATTGGAACAAGAGGTTTGGCAATTGTTAATGCTGTAAAGTTACCCATGTATATATCCTGTAAATAAAAGGCTATTAAAAAAAAATAATGTCTGGTAAAATCATAAGCAGCTCATGAAGACCTGAATCCAAATGAACAATGAAAACATAACAACTTGAATACCTCTTTCTCTTCAATGAGAAAACATCGGTAGTTATAAATTTAAAACTAGTATATCTCTCAGTTTGAATATATGCTATAATCTCTGATGTTTGACAACACAATGAAGACTCACTGAGAGAATAAATAAAATAAATTACAAATAAATAAAACTATTTAAGAGATCCCCAAAAGAGGAATGCTTTCTATTTTGGGAGATATATTCCTACCTGCAGTGCTTATGAGGTCTAGTAGAATCATGGCTTATGTCATCACTTGTATATATGTAGCAGCTCTAAAAAAGGAATTAATATTCAATTTTAAATGTTTTAAATCTCTTAAAATATTAACATTCACAAAGCACAAATTTTAAAATGCTTAAATCCACTAAGCATACACTATATTTAATCCTAAAAGTGGGGTGATAATTTTAAGTCCCAGTGAAAAAATGAAATATTTTGCAAAAGTAAAGAACTGCCAACAAAGTAAGGACATATCATGGGGAACAGAGGAACAAAATGTCTATGAAGAATTCATTTTGTTAACTGATAAACTGATTTAAAGAAAATTCAAAACATGTTCAAAGGAAAAATTTACGTAAATTGATAAAGGGAAAATAAACAGCATCCAAACAACAATAGAAAACATTATTAATACAATCAAAAACACAACTTTTGTTGCACTCAAACACACTCTATATGGTGATAAGAGTCTGAAAGACCTCAGATGAAGTCCTTTCTCAAATAACTTATTCATTCTCAGAGTTAATTAGTAAAACATATAGTAATACAGCTTCACAGGGTTATTGTGCATCAAACAAGTTTACATGTGTACAGCCCTTTATAAATCTTAAAGTGCTAAGGAAAAGAAGCTATTATTAAAACTACTTTTATTATTTCAATAAACACTGATCCCCAAAGAGGTAATTTGAAATGTTCTCCTCTCACCAGAAGTAGGAACTATTGAGAGCAAAATATTACATATACTGTCAAACATGAATAGGACTGAGTTTTTTTTTAATTAACCATGTTCTTAATAATCAAAGAGGTGAAAATTACCTCATTGTGATAGGGTCAAGACACTTTGTAGCCCACTATGACTGATCCAAACAGTATGAGCTCACAGGTCATGAACAGATAATTTTGATGATTGTCCTCATGTATATTAAAAACTGAAGTTTATCTAAACTAACCAAGTCATTAATCAAGTCTGATTTTGTAAGTTCAGAACTTATTGCATCTCACTTCAAAAGAGAGAATCTTCACTTTTGAAATGAATCATTATAGAATTCACATAAATCAAAAAAGATTTCTTACACTAACAGGAGAATTTGTCCTTTATTCCCAAACAAAAGGCATACTAGTTTACAGATAACAAAATCATCATCCACTTCATCACTACATACCTTACAAATAAGAACATTCAGTGCAGGATGTCTATATACTGAATCCTCATAATGGTTCACTTGTTGTCCACAAGCAGTACAACACACAATCTCATGAAGTCTTTCCCCTAAACAAATAAATTATAAACATAGTCTGTTCACAAATAAAATTTAAAATTCCATACAAACTTGGAAACTGCATTTTTATATCTCAATATCTTTTTTGGCAATCTCCTATTTGCTTAATCAATAGGAATTTACAAAGATATATGTATTCACATCATTTTACTGTTGCATACTTAGCCAAAATTATGGATAAGTTTCATAAATTTCACAAACTAACAAATTTTGTAACTGGAAGACATCTCATCATACATTGTCCTCAATTTATTTCTGCCTCAGTTTCCTCATCTTTAAAGTGGGCTAGGAAAGGAAACAGTAAACCACTCCAGAATTCTTGTCAAGAAAGCCCCAAATGTGGCCACAAAGAGTCAGACACAACTAACATGACAAAAACTTTAAAAGAAGAAACACAGATACTGTGGGAACAATAACCACAATGAAGGAACAGAAACAGATGAACCATTAGTAGGAGAAATAGAAGGCCAGCTGGAGAGGAAAGCAAGTATAGTTAGAATGGAAAATATTGCAGGACTTTAAAAATCAAAATGATGGGTTTATATTTTTTGCTAGAGACTAATTAGGTAAAGAAATAACAGAGGTAAACCAATCACTAAGGAAAATTATTATAGCAACAAAGATGTGGAGGACTTGAATTAGAGTGCTCAATGTAGGTGATTGCTCAATCATTGTAAACAGATATTTGAAAAAGATTAGGACAGAAATGAGTTATCGAGTTTCTGCACTGTTAAGCTAGTTAAAATGGAAAAGGAGGTCACCACAAGGGAATGGAGAGGTATATACAAAAAGAGGATGGATAAAGACTTAAAGACAGGGACATAATTAGACAATTGTAGTGGAACAGCAGACTCCAAAGAAAGAACATCCCAAAGAAGTCATATGATTATCTTCACAGATGCAGGGAAATACCTTTCCAAAACAAAGGACCCATTCCTATTGAAAAGCACTAGGGCATAATAATAAATGCAGTTTGCATTAAAGGGATAAGTAAAATTTATTGAGAGAAAAGCATCATAATGTCCAAGGAAATGGCGAGACAGAAGAGATCTTGAGAGATCCACGAGCATTTGCTGGGTGCAGGAATGAGTGCCCTCTGACATAGATCACCACATGTCGCCAGATTACAAGAGTTGTGAGCAATGGCCGAGTGTGAAATGAGTGGCTGTGGTCCAAGCAATAATAAGAGGAAAAAACTGCAGATGCAAAGTATTTTTACAAAGAAAATACCATGGAAAGAGAATTCTGGAAGACAGGAAAGCACATCAGAAGATCAAATTTCCTTTACAAAGAAAAGACAGAATATTACCTCAGAGAGTAGAGGAAATAAGTCAAACAATTGTTCTAAGACAATTTGAAAAGATCCCAGGAAAGACTCAGCCTCCAAGGAAGACTGGGAATGGAGCAAATTATCTTACCCAAAAGCAGAAAACAAGAAGAGCTTTTACAATGAGGAAAAACGCTTGAACCTCACTCTTGCTGGAAGTGGATCAGAGAGCATTGGGTATAGGAACCCGTTTACTTCTACGGGGAGGAAGGAGAGAAGGGAA
Organism: Sarcophilus harrisii; assembly: GCF_902635505.1. Lineage (NCBI taxonomy): Eukaryota > Metazoa > Chordata > Mammalia > Dasyuromorphia > Dasyuridae > Sarcophilus > Sarcophilus harrisii. The sequence continues at coordinate 4,768,555 of NC_045432.1, forward strand.
AGAGGGTCTGTGGAGGAGGTGAGCATAAACTAAGATGACAGGGTGAAAAAAGGATAAAAGAGTAAATGGGGAAAAGATAATTTGAAGGGAGCTATACAGTAATCATCACTGCAAATATGAATGGGATAAACCTAAACACAAAACATAAGTGGATTAAAAAGTAAGAAATACATTGGAAGCAAAGAGAAACACACATAGTGAAGGTAAGGCGTAGAGTTGAGGGTAGTAATTAGGATTTCTGATACAGCAAAAGCAAAAACAAGTCTAATTAAAAGATATTAGGAAATGACTTTTCACTAAGAAGTACCATGAAAATGAAATAATATCAACACTATACATATGCAGCAAATGATGCAATATCTAAATTAATTAAGAAAAAGTTACATGCTATAAATGAAAAGCAACAACACTATACAAATGGGGGCCCTCAACTTTCCCTTTGGAGAACTAAGTTAATCAAGACAAACAAAAGAGAAGTTAAAGAGATCAAAAATATTTTTAAAAAGTTAGAACTCTGGAGAAAATGGAATGATAGAACTGAATGAATGTTCACTCAGTGGTACAGGGCTGCACAAAGCAGAACTGAATGAGCCCAGGAGAGAGGCGTGAGATGGGCAAACCAAACATGACATTGCCATAATGAGAACTACACAGCAACTGCTTTAAGAGACTACGGGTCCTGGGACAGTATATGTCAAGGAATGAAAGAAGTGGGATTGAAGGCAAAACTTTCACATCCAGCAAGTGAAGGATAACTCTGAACTAAGAGAAGGAATATTCCATGAGCTGCCAGGCTTTCGGGTTTTTGTTGGAACGACACATATAAGGTCCAAGAGAAACACCCAGCAGGCATCAGGGATGAATTACTAGGCACTCAGTCAGGCGAAACAATGTGTTTCCTATGGGGAGATGTACACCCCATGTCTGTGACTGTCATTAGCAATAAGTTTGAGAGAAAGTCAGAGGCAGAGAAGAAGATGATGTGATTCTGAAAAGCAAAATGGTGAAGGACAAGTTAAAAGGAATAATTCTGTTTCACAGATGAGGGGCAAGAGCAGGGAATTAGACAGGTGAGGAGGACTGATGTTTCTGGAAGCCTACTCATATCAGAAATGGGTTAAAGAAAGGATGGTACATGTACATCTATAAGGGGATAAAGAAATAAGTGGGAATAGGAGGGTTTATAGATTAGTCATAATGGAAGAAAGAGAGAGAAAAAATGGGGAGGGGGGAGAATAAAGGAGGGATTCTTGGGCAATTTAAGTACTAGCAAGGCCAGGGGGCAGGTAGTGATAAAGCAGGGGAGCTGAAAGATAAGAAATAAGAGATGCACAGAAAAATAATAACAGTAATCAGGAGCAAAACTTCTCGAAAGATTCAAAGTACAGAAATCTACATTACGTGCCAGCCATGTTAATAACGTCTTAGATGTATAGATGTACATATGTATGTGTATACACATTATATATACATATATCTATACATACATACATACACACATACACATACATAAATATATACATACTTACTGCAGCCTGCTTGACTGAATGTGCAAGGGAGGCAAGGGGGAAAAGGATAAAGTAAAAAGTACACAACAGAGAACAAAAGAAAACCTAGTAGGAAGAAGACACACAGTTATGAGCATAATGTCCTTCATTATTCCATAGGTTTTCTTGAAATGGAATTTTGAACCCTCCCTGACATTCTGCTATGGACATGACAGTTTTTTTATCTTCTTTTAAATATTTAAAGTTTTAAACAAAAACTTTTTTTTAAAGAAAGATTTGATATACTTGAACATATTTAACATGTATTGGACTACCTGCCATCTAGGGGAGCGGGCGGGGGGAAGGAGGAGAGAAGTTGGAACAGAAGGTTTTGCAAGGGTCAATGATGAAAAATTACCCATGGATATGTTTTGTCAGTAAAAAGCTATAATAATAATAATAAAAGAAAGGTTTGGGCTGAACTGAGTACAAGAGATCAAGTCTAAAAAAATAAAACTGTGTAGGGAGAGATAAGAAAGAGCAATTATTTCATTCAAATGAGAAACAAAAGGAAGAACTGATAAGCTGGGGGAAGGCAGATAGTGCAGGAGCCTCACTGTTGTTACCAGGAAGGAAAGAAGTCTTAGAAGGGAGAAGGAGTAGGAGGGCAAGGTGGCAGGAAGAAGTAAAACAGCAACGAGGAGAGAGAGGGCAAATAGAGTGAGGAGGAGAGTTGGGAAATTGGAAGGAGGAAAATATACAAGCATCAATTTACTCATAAGGCAGAAAGGGAGAACAACAGTTACAACAGCTTGTTGCTTTCAAGCAAAAGGAGACGTGTGTGTGTGTGTGTGTGTGTACATAATACCTATCATATAAAAATGAGATATGCACAAATAAAATAAAGAGTAAAAGCAGAAAGTATTATATAAGAAAAAACTGGAATGTTAATCTTGATTTTTAATATATTTTCAAAAGGAAGAGAAACAAAAAGAAAACCCCACAGACAGCAGGGTCACAGAGTTTCAGACACAACTGATCAGCAAATTTAGAATGGGGCGTAAGAAAAGGAATTAAGAAAGGGGATCAACAAGAAAGTAATGGTGAATTCCAAACAGCAGGAGCCAAAGCAAACAGAAAGAGATTTTTAAAAATATAACCTACTTTATAACAGGTTCAAATAAAATGCAAAAACACTTCATCATCATTGTGGCAAGATTTCTGTTAGTTCAGAATGAAGCAAGCTCCCAATGAAAAGAAAAATTAACCTTTTTCCAAGCACAAACCATCCTGAAATGATTTATGGTGACCAAAATTTGACTACATTTGCTAAGAATAAAGAGCTGCAACTTTTGAGAAAGATAGCAAAGCAATTTGCTTACGGTGCTGTATGAAACATTTGGATAGAAAGGTCAGGCTGGTTATTTCCTGACAGAACACTAGACTGGGCTACAGCCCATCTGCTTATGTCAATTCGCTTCTATCAAAGCAAATCAGAAGTAGGCCACAAACAAGAGTGCAATGGGCTGAGGCTTGAGTTGATGCACTGAGGTCCCAAGCACGTGAGGCTAAATAGTAATTGGACTATACTCTTTTAATATATATGCTTGGAGAAAGAATGACCCCGGTCCACTCTCTGTGCAAGTCCTGATGTGTTGTACAGGAAATGACGATTTTGGTGGGTGGAGGCAGAGAGAGACAGGAAGAGAAGCTGGGAGAGATTGGGCCTGGGTTCTATTCTGGTAGCTGCTGGTCGTGTGGCTGCTGGTCTAGCTAGCTTCTTGACTCAGCTGGGCACATTGCTCTCGCCGATTCTCTTCCACCTCCGATCTTTCTTCACTGAGAATAAAGACTGACGATTTTCCCCTAACCTGAATTCCTGACTCCGGCTGATTTTAAAATACGCGGTCATCACACAAGGGTTTTAGGAACATTTTAATAGCTTATAGAATAAAATTGGTACTTATTTATTTGACTTAAAAATTTTAAGGAAGAACTTTAGGAGCAAAGGGAGAAGAATATTGCAGTATTAAAATATTCAAATAAAGGTAGATTGCAAGTTACTTCTGATGTTTTTTGAGAGAAAAGGATTCTGTTTTACCTTTCTTTGCATTCTTAGTGCTCAGCATAACACCTGGTAAATAACAGGTGCTTAATAAATGTTTATTGATTGACAGTTTATTTTATCAGTTTTATTTTTTTATTATTTTTATTATTTATTTTATTATTTACCTCCCTTCTTAAATCCAATAGTTTTTATCCTTTCTTGATTTTCCAAAAATTTTGGCACTTGATTGCTCCCTCTTCCTGATTATTTCTTCTTTTTTTCCTGTCACATTATTTTGCCATCATTCTCCTACTCCTAATCCTCTTAGTACCTTTCCAGATATTTCCCTTTCTCTTTACCATTATTTCTCCTATTTTGTTCATTGGCCATTTCCCTAGGTATTTTATTCTCCACGTTCCTGTACTACTTTTTCCTCAAAATCATGGACATCTGTGACCTGAGGCACCATCAGCAAAGGCCCCATACCTGAATGTCACCATCTACACCCTGGCCACCAACCCCCCACCATTCCCCCCATCCCAGGGAATAATGTTAACCTGAACACTCCTGGGTGACCTGCAGAAAAATACCTCTCACCCAGGGTCCTTACACCTCCATTACAGGCACAGGAATTGTCACTCCATTTTTATCTCCATCACAGGGGGAACTTACTTTTCCTCCATTCTTTATGGTTACAGAAAGTGTTTCATTTCTTTTCCAGTGTTCTTCCCAATGACAATATTGTAGTCTCTTTATATTAGTGCATATCTTTCAATGATTTTCAACATTCTTTATACTATTTTACAAGATATACTTTGAAATTAACTTTAAATTAAACTACTTACCAACATGTCTTTTGGAATTTTTAGCTCTCATTCTTCTAATGTGTTTAACTTCAGGCTCTTGGAAATCATCTTTGTCTTCCTTCTTCTTTGGTTCTGGTTATACAACCACATTACCTACAATTTAATAACAATCATGATGGTGTCTTTTGTATCCCTTCATTTTGTCTGTAATTTCTTCTCATAAACAAACCTGCCCTTTGCCAAAGAGAATAGCCATTATGAATTCTTCCCATGATGAAACTCCAACATTTGGTGCCTGAACATCCATCACATTATTTAGAACTAGGAATTGCTATCCTGAATACATCAACCATATATAGCTTTCAGAAAAAGAAAAAAATATGTATTTATAGATAATAATTTTTTGAAGCGCTGAAAGCTGGTCTTGGAAATGTTCCATTAGAAATTAAAACTCCAATTTTGGTTTGATTTAAGCCAAAATTTGTCCTGAAGAAATCAGAATAGCCTTTCAAAATAATGATGATGTAATGGCTTCATACTTACTAGCTTTATATAAAATTTTAGATGTGTTCAGTATACAAGGTCAAAGGGGATGAAATGAATGATTTTCTGGGTAAGGTAATTTGGAAACACATTAAACTGAATTGAGGCCACTTGATGTGTTGGGAACACAATATGTAACTTTGCTTTACCTCTGGTCTTCTCTTTTTGTGAGAGGATGATGGTGATTCAAGGAGACTGAGAGGCAGTTGCATTGTCTGACCTCTCTCCTCTTCCCTCTGCCTCCAATTTATTTTCCCAGTCCACAAGCAACACCTGTGTCAGTAAAGGCTGCTTTGCAACTCCTTCAGGTGTTCACAGCTGTGAGGCTCTCGGAGAACTGACCTGTCCTTACAGTGCACTTAGGGATGGTCTTTAACAATTCCCTGTTTTTTGTTTTAAACGCAATTATTTTTCCCCCACAGCATGGTCAGTAAGTTTCCGCATGCCAGGGAGTGCAAACAGCAATATAGCAGGTATTGAATCTGGTGAAATGTCATGGAGGCAAACTTTCAAATGAAGAAGAGGACTATAGTCAAAACAGGCGTTTTAGTCTCCTGGGTTGGCCCTTTGATGTACTGGCCCATTTAATTATCCCAACTATCAATTCTCTTCTCCCTTTTCTTCCCCACGGGTTACCAAAGGAACTCTGGGAGGATCCTACTCACGAAAAGCTCTCTAAAGCTGCTGGTTCTTCTTGCCCCACATTGGCCGCCATTGATGGGTAATGAATTTTGCTTCATATCTGGACTAGCTCACTGGAGGATCTTGGTCCTTGATCAAGTCCTTGATCTTAGGAGAGGAATGATCTTAGGAGAGGTGGGACTCACGTGGATGGTCAAACATGAAGTCCATTTATTCCAAATTCTCTCAGCCTCATATACCTTAATACCCTTACATAACTATAACACACTGTGCATGTGGAACCACATAAACAATTTGCTATTGTGTGTAGATGACTCTTTACCCCTTGGTATCACTCTGCTTTAATCACAACATAGGTTGTCAGCATCCCCTGACTTCTCAGGAAAGCCGAGAGCCCTTAAGGGAGATGGGAAGCTCCACACATTGTTAGCAGGTACCCTCTGGGCTGAAGGGTCTTATACCTCATCCACAGTTTCCCCACTGTCTGTGACCCTCAACAGTTTCAAGATTCAAATACATGATATTGTTTATGTTTCTATATGTTCTTATACTCAAATTTTTTCCCTTAGGCAATTGGGGTTAAGTGACTTGCCCAGGGTCACACAGCTAGGAAGGGTTAAGTGTCTGAGGCCAGACCTGAACTCAGGTCCTCCTGACTTCAGGGCTGGTGCTCTATTCACTGTACCACCTAGCTGTCCCTATTGTAAAATTTTTTAAAGAATTATGTCAGCTCACCTGTCAGATTGGCTAGAATGACAGGGAAAGAGAATGTGGAATGTTGGAGGGGATGTGGGAAAACAGGGACACTAATACATTGTTAATACATTGTTGGTGGATTTGTGAATACATCCAGCCATTCTGGAGAGCAATTTGGAACTATGCTCAAAAAGTTATCAAACTGTGCATACCCTTTGATCCAGCTGTGTTACTACTGGGCTTCTATCCCGAAGAGATTTTAAAGAAGGGAAAGAGACCCGTACATGCAAGAATGTTTGTGGCAGCCCTTTTTGCAGTGGCCAGAAACTGGAAACTATGTGGCTGCCCATCAATTGGAGAATGGCTGAATAAATTGTGGTATATGAATGTTATGGAATATTATTGTTCTGTAAGAAATGACCAACAGGAGGATTTCAGAAAGGCCTGGAGAGACTTACATGAACTGATGCAGAGTGAAATGAGCAGGACCAGGAGATCATTATATACCTCAACAACGATACTGCATGAGTATAGCCTCAGTCAAACTGAGACGGAGAAAAGATCTTAGCTTAAAAAGGCCAAAGACTCCCACTGATTCAAAAGCCATCTCTGTCCTCCTGATCTAAATCTGGCCATTGGACCCAGATGGTTCTGAAGCTAAGTGTGAGTCAGGTGATCTTGCATAACTCTCTCTTACTTTATTCCAATTCACTAGCAAGTCATGGTATCACCTTCCTGATGTCATAGTTCCTCTTCAAGAATGAAGGACAAACAACAGCAGCATGTTTTTTGTTTGTTTGTTTTAGTTTCTTTTTTTTATTTTCAAAATATATGCATGGATAATTTTTCAACACTGACCCTTGCATAGCCTTGTGTTTCAGATTTTCCCTTCCTTCCCCCCACCCCCTCCCCTCGATGGCAAGCAATCTAATATATGTTATACATGTTAAAATATACGTTAAATCTGATATGTGTTAACATATTTATACAATTCTCTTGCTGCACAAGAAAAATCAGATGAAAAAGAAAAGAAAATGAGCAAGAAAAAAATGCAAGCAAACAACAACAAAAAGAGTGAGAATGTTATGTTGTGATCCACATTCAGTTCCCGCAGTCCTCTCTCTGGGTCTAGATGGCTCTCTGCATGACAACATTATTGGAAGTGGCCTCAGTCATCACACTGTTGGAAAGAGTCATATTCATCAGAATTGATCATAGTATAATATTGATGTTGCCATGTACAATGATCTCCTGATTCTGCTCATTTCACTCAGCATCAGTTCGTGTAAGTCTCCTCTCTAAAATCATCCTCCCGATCGTTTCTTACAGAACAATGATATTCCATAACGTTCATATATCATAACTTATTCAGCCCTTCTCCAACTGATGGGCATCTACTCAGTTTCCAGTTTCTAGCCCCTACAAAAAGGACTGCTACAAACATTTTGGCACATACAAACATTTTGGCACATGCAGGTCCCTTTCTCTCCTTTAATATCTCTTTGGGATATCAGCCCAATAGTTACACTGCTGGATCAAAGGGTATGCACAGTTTGATAACTTTTTGAGCATAGTTCCAGATTGCTCTCCAGAATGGTTGGATGCGTTGGCAGTACCACCAACAATGTATCAGTGTCCCACTTTTCCCCCATCCCCTCCAACATTCATCATTATCTTGTCCTGCCATCTTAGCCAATCTGACGGGTGTGTAGTGGTATCTCAGGGTTGTCTTAATTTGCATTTCTCTCATCAATAGAGAGTTAGCGCACCTTTTCACATGACTAGAAATGGTTTCAATTTCTTCATCTGAAAATTATCTGTTCATATCCTTTGACCATTTGTCAATTGGAGAATGGCTTGAATTTTTACAAATTTGAGTCAAGTCAAGGAGACTGAGAGGCAGTTGCATTGTCTGACCTCTCTCCTCTTCCCTCTGCCTCCAATTTATTTTCCCAGTCCATAAGCAACACCTGTGTCAGGTGTTCTAAATATTTTAGAAATGAGGCCTTTATCAGAACCTTTGAATGTAAAAATGCTTTCCCAATTTATAACAGCGGCATGTTTAAAAGAAAGTTTAATTTGGGTGGTGGTTGTCCTTTATCCTCAAAGAGGACCAAAATGACATCACTATTAGAGTCAAGTTACCGTGTGTTTGACTATGGCTGATGAGATCAATACAAGCTCTGAATGTTCTACCACAATTTGGGCACCAATATTACATGTGAACATTTGGGGTGGATTTTCTCACTTTGTGCATTTCATATTTCTTCTGACCTAATTCAATTTTGCTTTGCTCAGAGAGAATAGCGTGAGGGCACACCATGCTGGACGGTCCTGTGCCAGTGTCTCCCATGTCATGCAATCAATTCTGAAATTTTTAAGAGAGACCTTGAGAATGTCCTTGCAATTATTGCTTTTTCTGTTCACCTTGTGAGCATTTGGCCATGTGTGAGTTCTTAATAAAATAACCTTTCTGGCAAGCATACATTTGGCATGTGAAGAGTGTGGCCAGACCAAAAGAGTTGTGTTCTCTGCTTAACAGTTTAGTTTGAGAAAGGACCTCAGGTTCTGGCATTTTATCCTGCTAAGTGATCTTCAGACTCTAAGACAATTCAAATAGAAGCAATTCAATTTCCTAGAATGGCGCTGGTATACTGCCCAGGTTTCACAGGCATACAACAATGAGATCAGCATAATGACTCTGTAGACCTCATGGCAAAATTTGGTTTTCCAGAAAAGTTCATCAGTATTGTACATCAATTTCACGATGGCATGCTTGCCCAGGTTCTGGACAATTGACAATGCCCTTGCACTTTTCCAGTCACCAATGGAGTGAAAAAAGGCTTGTTCCCATGATTTTTAATGTGATGTTTTCAACCATGTGGTCAAAGGCCTTCAATGAGGAAGAACATGGCATCAAGATCAGGCACCAGACTGATGGGAAATTCTTCAATGTGGAAAGCTACAAGCCAAGACTAAAGTAGAGGGAAAGTCGGTGCATGCTTTTTTGTTTGCTGATGATTGTGTACTCAATTCAGCCTCGGAAGCTGAGATGCCAAAAGTTTAGATTGATCCTCTGCTGCTTGTGCTAATTTTGGCCTAATGATTAACTCTGAGAAAACAGAAGTACTTCATCAGCTAGCACCACACCATCCATATGTGGAAGCATCAGTTACAGCAAATGGAGAAGTTTTGAATACTGTGAATACATTCATTTACCTTGGCAGTATACTTTCCAGGGATAATGTTCAAAGTTGTCAAGTATTTATATAGTTATTTTAAAAACAGAAGCTGATAATTGATTAATGGGTTGGAAAAGGTATGAATAAAAGACCTTGTAAAATTTCCTTTATAAACTTTAAAGGATTTAAAGGATCCTATAAACTGTAAAGGATTCTTTAAAAAAGCCATGTGGGTTGACCTCATCACACAAGAGATGAAATACTTATTCCTATATGATTTATATAAAATATAAAACTGATTAATACTCATTTGAATAGAGTATGGGTCCAAATGAATCCTTTCTCACACTATTAGCCTTTGCCCTACTTCATTTTAAACTCCAAAGCCAAATTTACCTGTTATTTCAATTATTTTGTGGTTTCCTGTTTTAACATGTCAATCCCCTATGAGGAATATGTCATCTTCTTTTGATATTATTTCTAGGAGATGCTGTCAGTCTTCATAAACTGATCAACTTTGTCCTCTTTGGCATTAGTGGTTGGAACATAAACGTGTATTATTATGCTGCTGAACTGATTGCCTTGGATTTGAATAAATATATTCTAAGGAATTTTTGTCCACAGTAGTATATTCTGTGATCACCTGAATTAAATTCACCCATTTTTATTCATTTAAATTCACTTAATGATATCTGATAGCTGTCCTGAACCAGGCTCCAGAATCTGCACAAGGCCCCAGAATTACAGGATATCAGAGCTGGAAGGAATCAAAAAGTAGAATCCTCTTTTTGTTGTTGCTCAGTGCTATTGCAGAAAAAAAATGTATTTTTTTCCTCAAAAAACACCCCAAACTTTATTGTTACATGGAACATTGTATGATTTTTTAAAGGGGACAAAATATACAAATATTTCTTTTTATGGTTTAATTTGTACATATAAATATGCTTTTTCCATATTTGTGAACGTCAGAATAGGATTTTTTTAAATGTGTAGGGAGCAATCCATATGAATGAAGAGTCTGACTGAAGAGTCAAGACCAGCCCTGTAAATATATCTATATATTTTTAATTGATAATGTAGCTTGTTTGTATGATGACCTTCCAACTAAAACTGGCTGAAAAATGACCGTAAGCCCATTGGCAGGACCGCATCCTTCCCTCTTTGGGGCCGCACTGAGAGACCCTCTGGCATTCAAGAAACTTGAAGTTTTAATAGCTAAAAAAATGCTAGGGAATGTTTGCCCCGTGACCGTCCTCATCCTCAGGCCCAACCTTCTTTAGCGCCCACCAGGCTACTCCCACTGGATATTTGTGGCCCCGTTCTCTCCTCTCCCTGACATCCCCCGCCTTTGTCAGGCTGCTGCTACCTCTCCCTCACCTGACCTTCTTTAATGTTTTCATGGAGTTTTGCTTTTTTACGGTGAACAAACAGGCATAGCCGAACAAAAGTAATTTCCCCCTCGGCCACGTTTAAAACTCTGGGCTTGCTTGTGGCCATTTAGTCCATTGAGGGCAGCATCTTCCTGCCCCTCCTTCAGGCTCACGATTTCGGAGCCTTCTTGTGTTCCTCACTATCTCTCTTCCTTATATCCACGCTGTTGCCAAGACCTGTCAATTCTACCTTGGCCGACTCTGCCCACTTCTCTCCTGTGATGCTGCTCCCACCCTCGTGCAGACCTTTGTCACCTCACGCCTGGACCATTGCAATGGCTGCTGCAGGGTCTGTCTGCCTCAGGTCTCCCCCATTCTGACTCATCCTCCATTCAGCCACTAAAGATGCTCCAATGTGGAGCTATCCCCCCTATCCCCTTCCCCACCTAGCCCCCTGCTAGCTCTCTTGTAGCCTGTCCCCTCATATGTACTCTTTGATCCCGTCACACTGGTCTCCTGGCCTGTCTGTGAGCATGGCCTCCATCTCTCAGCTCGGGGCGTTTTCTCTGGCTGTCCCTCGTGCCTGGAACATGCTCCCTCCTTGACTCTGACCGCACTTGCTACAGAGAGTTTGCCCCAACCCCTCTCGATGCCAGTGCCTTCCCTTTTTTACTTCTTCCCTATTGATCCTGCCTATAACTTACTGTCTTTTCCCTCTTTTTGTATCCCTGACTCTTAGCACAGTGCCTAGCGCACACTAGGTACTTCATAAATATTTACTGATTGGTAGATTGTGAGGGGGAACATAGCATTGTCCCCCCCCTTACTTTTGGAATCGGGGTTGGCCTTTGTGTTCATCAGAGTTGTGAAGTCTTTCAGAGTCGCTGCTCCTAATGGATCAGCAGTGGGTGCCTGGGAGCCCAGAGCTCAAGGACGAGCTCTTCTCATTCTCCCCAGAACTATGGTTGGGCTTTGGTCAGGCTTTCCCCTGCCTCATTTTGTGACCCGTCTAAAAGGGGAACCTGCACGATGGCCACCCACCAGAAGAAAGTGCTAGAAGGGAGCTGGGGGGGGCTAATTACTAAACCCAAATATCATGACATTGAAAAAAGGGCCAGATACGGATTTTTAAAACTACAATGGCCTAAGCCTTCATTAAGTGCCTGTCAGATTGCAGCTACCGTACAAAGTCTATCACAATTGTATGTCACACGACCCTCCCAATAACTCTCTAAAGTAGGTGCTAGAGAGAACTGAGGTAGACAGAGATTTACCTGCCTTACCCAGGGTCACACAATTAGAAAGTATCTGGGGCTGGATTTCAACTCAAGTCTTTTGACTCTAGACTCATCACTCCATCCAATGTGCTATGTAGCTGCTTGCCCCACCATTCTAGGCTGTGGCATCTTGAGCAAGTCTCTTCCTCTCCCTGGATCTCAGTTTACTCATCTGTAATAATGAGTTAAGGTAAACTAAAATACCTCTTCTTTTTCTGACACCTTGAACCAAGACTGGAGCCTACTGAAGATGGTTTCACTGGAAGAACTTTTGTATTTGGAGCCAAAGGACCTGAATTATTTTGATATTATTTGAATTCCTAGCTTGGTGATCTTCTACCAAGTGCTTCCTATCTCTGGGTCTGAGTCTCATGAGATAGTTATATTAGAAAGGGCCCATTCAGCCCCTAAATTCTATGATCCCGTAGTTCCCTTGATGTCGGCAGGCAGTTACTCTGGGACCCTCCATTTTTGGGTCCCTATGGAATAGGATCAAGCATTCCACTGGGACTAAAGGATCCGCATTCCTCCCAGAACACGCTTTCCTCTCCGTTATGATCTGGGGATGGCCCTTCTCCCAACATGACAATGTTTCCTTATCCTTCTTTAAAAAGGAGCCATTTTCAATAACTAGTCTCCTGGGTCCTTTCCAGTTCAAAATCTTCTGATAATGTTGTGGAGGAACATCCTTTGTGAATAAGTGAATGTTTCTCCAAATTATCATAGAAATGTTTTGCCTAGAGAATGTGGGCCTACCCAACACGGGCCATATGAGACTGAAGCAAATCTAGAAATTGAGATATCCTCTGCTGAAGCTGGTGAGGGAGCCATATGCAGAATTCTTCACAGAACACTGGAACGACACAGAGCCATTCCATGAATCAAGAACAATGAGCCCTGATTCAAGGAAGAAGCAGGTCCAAAGAGTCCATTTGTCATCAGTCTTCTCCATATGCCTGACGGGGATACCCACATTTCTCAAAGATCCAGTTCATCAAAGAAACTCCACAGAAGTCAATTCTTGATCAAAGGCCCTTTAGGCCATACAAGCACATCATTTCCATTCCTACATTCCAATCCCCCCATAGCCGTCCTTAAAAAAGGATCCAAGATACAGAGAATTTTATGGGACCTTAGGACATTTTAGTTAAGTTGTGCTTATTTTACAGATGAGGGAATAGGCCCAGACAGGTAAGTGAAATGTCACACAGATTGTTCAATAAAGAACTAGGCTTTAAAATCCTGGGCACCATCTTCAAAGGCATCATCCATGCCCCTGGTTTGGGAGGAGAAGCCCAGTCATGACAGTGGAGGGCTGACTCAAGCCTGTCTCTGGCCCATCAGTTAGTCAGTCAGTAAGGCCTTAGGAAGTGACTACAGTGTGCAGGACACTGCTATTACAGTCAGGACATTGAAGGAGCCTGCCTTCAAGTGGCTTACATTCTACTACAAGGAGACAAGTTCAGAGACGAGCAAATCCAAAATTTAGGTAGTTAGGGGTGGGCAACCCTGATATCTGGATATATGCCCCCTACAAGAGGCTGAGGCATCTGAGTTCATGAAGGGGAAGTATGGGTAGTTAGCCTAGCAATGAGGGCTGGATCAAGAAGAATTAGTATTTTCTTTTAGAAGCACTGGTTGCCCCTGAAGCTGCTTGATCAGTAAAATAACATAATCAGAGTTGGGATATAGGAATGCCAGTGTGGGAGGTGTGGGAGGATGAGTTACTGAGGGGAGGGGCTAGATGAAGGGGTGTGTAGGGAAAGAACAAGTACTCATTGAGCTCCTACTGTTTGCCAGGCACTGCCCTCTTCATGACTTATCTCCTTTGATCCTCACAATTCTAGGAAGAAGGTGTTATTATTACCATGATTTTACAGTTGAGGACTCTGATACAGCCAGAGGTTAAGTGGTCACACAAGCAGTAAGGGTCTGAGTCCAGACCATTAGTCTCAGACACTGAGTTAACTGAACTCAGGTCTTCCAGGCTCAGGGCCCTATCCACTCCATCACCTAGCTGCCAGGAATGAACCTACAATGCATGGACAACACACCTCCTCTCCCCCCCAGTCATTAGACCACTGCTGTTGCTCAGGCCTGAACTGGGGTGGTGAGTGGAGGTGGGGGGAGGTATGTGAGAGATGTGGAGGAGTCGGGGTAATAACAACTTAGCAATTTGCTAGATTGAAGGTAGGAGTGGAAGAGAGCCTCATCAGTCTAGGACATGTCCAAGATATTGAGGCTGGGCGAATGGAAAGGGGGTGGTCCAATAACTGAAACACATCGTAAGTGATGTATAAATTTTTGTTGATTTATTGCTCTCAATAGGAGTCGGTAAATTAGAAGGGGTGGGTTGGGTGATCAAGATGATGAGGGGTTTTTTTGAGATTTCAATGGAACATGCATCCTATTTGAGATGCCAAGCAAATATATGAAGACGAATGAACAGAGCCAGGAAAGAGGAGACATATATGTAGATTTGAGACATTTCATCTTAGATTAGGAGGATGATTGAATGAATACTTGGACACTGATAAGCTATGGGTGAGAGACAGACAGACAGTCAGAGGCAGAGATTTTAGGAGATAATCACAGGGTTGATGTTATAAAAGTAGCAGTGGAAGGGAGCAGGGAGAGATCATTGTTTTGCAGAGACACTCAATTTTGGGCTCAATAACAGGAAAATCATCTTAATTCTATCCAAAAGTAGAATTAGTTTTATAGGGAGTTCGTGTATTCTGTCTCACTGGAAGCATTCAAAAAAGGCTTGTTGATCACTTGTCTGGGATGTAAAGTTTCAGAAAGAAAGTTAAAGTTCTTATCTGGCTCTTCTAGACAATGTCAATCTCTATAATCTCTGTAAGATACACATTGAAACAAGGGTTTTATATATTATATACATAAACACATATGTGTATAGAGATATGTGTGTGTTTATACATATATACATACACACACACACACACACACATCTCCTCAAGTATTTCTCAACCTAGTTTCCCAGTCTTCTTGTACTTCACTCACCTCCCAGACTAGGCCCTATTAGGCTCCTGGCTATTACTCTTACAAAGCATTCCCTCTCCAACGCCTGTCTTTATCACTGGATGTCCCCTGATTTTTTTTTCTCGAATGCTCACTGTTTCTGTCTCCTGGTTGTCCTTGTTTCTTTCAAGTCCTAATTAAAATCCCACCTTTTGTAAGAAGTGTTTTGTAAGAAGTTTCCATACCCTTTCAGTCCTAGGGCTTTGTTTCTGAGATAACTCCCCATATAACCAGTGTAATGGCTGTTGTGTATAGAGTTTTTACGTATTTTCTCTTCATTAGATTGTGAGCTCTTATTGGGCAGGGACTCCTTTGAATCTCTTTATATCCTCTTCACTTAATACAATGCCATTCTTTGAAAAAGATCAACAAGGCACAACATAAGCTCCAAGCACTCTTTCTAGTTAGTCTCCTCTATCACCCCTGATTAGTTGGTGTAGGTAGGGTACTGAATGTAAGCAATTTATTCTTCCCTCATGGTTTTTCATTCATGTTTCACTTTTTACTATTATTCTTGAGTCCTGTTTTTATACTTCAAAGTTTCTATGCAGCTCTGGGCTTTTTATCGGGAATGTTTGGAACTTGTTTATTTCAATAAAAGTTCATTTCCCACTCTAAGATTATAGTATTTGACTGGGTAAATTATTTTTGTTGGTTGAATATTATATTTCCAACTCTCAGCTCCTTTAGGATAATAAATGAAAATCATGTGTATTTCTGATTGTGACTCTTTGGTATTTCTATCCTTTATTTTATTTTACTTTATTTTATTGAGACTGCTGGCAGTATTTTCCCTTTAATCTGTAAATTCTGGATTCTGGCTAGAATATTCCTGGGATTTTACATTTTGGGGGTTCTTTCAGGAGGGGACCGGTAGATTCTTTGTATTTCCTCTTCGCATTATTATTCTGAGAGGACTAGGCAGAGTTTTTTTTTTGTTGTTGTTGTTGTTTCGTTAAGTAAAATATTATATCCAGGGTCTTTTTTCAGTCATAGTTTTCAAGTTGTCCAATAATTCTTAAATTTTCACTCCCTAATCTGTTTTTCAGGTCAGTTGTTTTAGCTATGAAATACTTTGTGTTTTCTTTCTTTTAAAAAAAATAATTTTTCATTGTTATTTTCTGTATGTTACATCACCATAGTTAAATTGACTTTGTCTTTCCTCTACTCTATCGGGAATCCCTCCAAATTTCTACCTGTATTTTCTTAAAGAGAAAAAACAATTTTGCACAACTGATTGATGAATTGAAAAAGGCTGAAAATATGTGCAATGTTTAATACCTGTAGACCTTCCATCTCTACAAAGAGGTAGATTGGGGCTACTTTTCATTTGAATCATGATTCAATTTTTATAATATTATTACATTTACTTTTGAAAGCTTGGCATTTTCCCCCCATTTACGTTGTTGTAGTTACTGTCTGGTTTTTATTTTGTTTTTTTTGTTTGTTTGTTTTTACTTTTCTTACATCACTCTGAATCACTTCACATAGCTCTTTCCATGCTCTTCTGTATTTATCAGGCACATCAATTTTTTGTGCATACTTTTTTTTATTATAGCTTTTTATTGACAAAACATATGCATGGGTAATTTTTCAACTTTGACCCTTGCAAAAACTTCTCTTTCAACTTTTCCCCTCCTTCCCCCCACTCCCTCCTCTAGATGGCAGGTGGTCCAATATATGTTAAATATGTTAAAGTATATGTTAAATACAATATATGTATACATAGTTATACAATTATCTTGCTCAACTGTGCATATTTTTGATCCAACAATATCACTATTAGGTCTGTCTCCCAAAGAGATTTTTTTTTAAATGGGAAAAGACCTATTTGTGGATTTTTTCTGTTTTTTATTATACCTTTTTTATTGACAGAACATATGCATAAGTAATTTTTCAACATTGTCCCTTGAAATCATTTCTGTTCAAACTTTTCCCTTCCTTCCCTCCACCCCCTTCCCTAGATAGCTGACAGTCTCATACATGTTAAACATGTTAAAGTATATCTTAAATACAATATATGTGTACAGATCCATACAGTTCTCTAGTTGCACAAGAAAACTCGGATTCAGAAGGTAAAAATAACCTGGGAAGAAAACAAAAATGCAAGTAGTCCACATTCATTTCCCAGTGTTCTTTCTCTGGGTGTAACTGATTCTGTCCATCATTGATCGGTTGGAACTGAATCGGATCTTCTCATTGCCAAAGAGAGCCACTTTCATCAGAATTGATCCTCATAAAGTATTGTTTGTTGAAGTGTATAATGATCTCCTGGTTCTGCTCATTTCAACTTAGCATCAGTTCATGTAAGTCTCTCCAAGCCTCTCTGTATTCATCCTGCTCATCATTTCTTACAGAACAATAATATTCCATAACATTCATATACCACAATTTACTCAACCATTCTCCAATTGATGAGCATCCACTCAGTTTCCAGTTTCTGGCCACTACAAACAGGGCTGCCACAAACACTTTTGCACATCCAGGTCCCTTTCCCTTCTTAAGATCTCTTTGGGATACAAGCCCAGTAGTAACATGCTGGATCAAAGGGTATGCACAGTTTGATAACTTTTGAGCACAGGTCCAAATTGCTCTCCAGAATGGTTGGATCCCTTCACAGCTCCACTAACAATTAGGCACATCATTTATTACAATACAGTGATATTTGATTATATTCATGTACCACAATTTATTTAGCCATTCCCTGATGGCCATCACAAAAATCCTTCCTATATATATATATATATATATTTTGAAGTATATGAAGTCTTTCTTATAATAGTTTCATTGTGGTATCAGCCCAGTAATAGAGTTTCTTTTTCAAAGGATATGGACATTTTAGTTACTTTTTTGCCTAATTCCAAATGCTTTATGAAATGATTGTACCATTTTACAACTCCACTAACAATGTATTTACCTGTTTATCCTTCCACAATTTCTCCATGATTGAATGCTGTCATTTTTTGTCATGTTTGCAAATTTTTGCGAACCTCAGGGTTGTTTTGATTTGCACATAGAATTATGAGAGCAGAACTTATGGCCTGCATCATAAAAAAAAATGAGTATAATTGATCAACTGAAATCTGCAGTGGTAGTCTCAACAAAGAAACAAAAGATAGAAGTCTAGATGGAGAATGCAAATACACAGAAATGAATGATAATCTAAAAGAAGAGAAAGGAAATCTAATAGCACTTAAAAAATTGGTCACTATGCAAGCACATCTTGAAGACAGGATGCATAGAGACAATGTAAGGATAAGAAGTCTTCTAGAAAAACACAACAGAACAAAAACCTCAGTAATTTTAATATAGGACATTATACAAGAATTTTCCAGACTTTCTGCAGATAGACTTTTCTACAATGGAAGAAAAACCATAGATGACCTCTAGAAAAGAAATGTAATATTTAAACTTAATTTGAGAAACAACAGGATAAGCAATTGACAGATGCTGGTGATATCTTGCTTATAGGTGAATCAGGGTTTTTTTGTGGGACTGCAAATGGGATGACAAATGTGTGTGAGTCAAATTAAGGGTTAGCAAAATGGGGAAGGTGACCTCTGTGTTCTAAGGAAGAGAAGAGCTTTCTGGAGAATGGGCAAGGAGCAGGAGAGAAGAATTTAAAAGGGGAAGAAGGATGTAGGGAAGACTTGTTTTGACAGGGGGAGGGGAAATCTATTTAACTGAGAAAAGTGGAGAGAGGAAATTAATTAACTAGAAAGAAACAAGCTAGATAAAGGAACTAATGGTGACACGGTGTGACAGGAAGATTCAGTTTCCTTCTAAATCATTGGGCCTGTAGGAAGATTTGTGTTCACATGTGGTTTCAAACATTTTTTAGCTATGTGACTGAAAAAGTCATTTTACCTCTATATTTGAGCTGTGAAGTGGGGATATCACCTACCTCAGAGGGATGTTGTGAAGATCAGGTGAGATAATGCTTGTAAGGAGGTTAGCACAGTATCTGGCATATAGTGGTGCTTAATAATGGTTGATTGGTTGGTTGATTGATTGATGAGTATAGTTTCCAGTCTGAAATATCGTTTGCTTTTAGTGTAATAGCATACCCAGTTTAGACTTCCATCAGGCTACAAAATACAAAAGAAAAGCCCTTTCGAATCTGGAAGAAACATTCCACACTTAGAAAGGATATGAGGGCTCCGGTGCCTCAATTGCATATCTGTGACTTTGGGATAAATGCTTTGTAACTAGTGTTCTTGCTACATCGTGTAGCATTTGCTTTAAAACTAAGTCTACTGGATGATTGTTAAGGGGAAACAGCAGTGAAGGCTCATAAACTAGTGTTAGTAGCCTGGGTGGAGTAGCAACCTCACTAATGCCTGTGTGGGATGGGAGAGTCAACTAAGGCAGGGGGTAGGCATTAAGAAAGACATGAATAAGCTGGAGAGTGTCCAGATAATAGACAAGATGATAAGACTCTAAAAGTCATGCCATCCAAGGATTAAGAAAGCTGACTTCTCTCAGATATCAGTCAATAAACATCGATTAAGGGCCTACTAAGTGCCAGGCACTTTGGGAAAAAAGAAAAGCAAAAACCAATCGCTTTTCCCAAGGTCCTCACAGTCTAATGGGGGAGGCAATATATAGCTATGTATAAAAATACACTATTACAGGATAAATTGGAAATAAACAAGAGAACAAAGGTCCAGGAGCTAAGGAGGCCCAAGAAAGACTTCTTGTAGAAGGTGGGATTCTAACTGGGACCTGAAGAAAGTCAGGAAAACCAGGAAGGAGAGATGAACAGGAGAGCCCTGGAGAGATGAGGGACAGCCCCCATGAAAATGTCCAGAGTTGGGGGTTGGAGTTCCTGTGCAAAGAGCAGCAAATGGGGCGTCACTGGATCACAATCTGGAGAGTGTGGGTATAGGAGGAGTGCATAGATCGAGGCAGGTGGTGATGGGCTTTGAATGCCAAACACAGGATTTATATATCTGATCCTTGAAGTGATGGGGAGCCACTGGAATATCCTGGGGATGGGGAGTGATCAGGTCAGACTTGTGTGTCAGAAAGATCACTCTGGCAGCTGCGTGGAGGACAGTCCGCAGTGGACAGAGACCTGGGGCAACAAGGTCACCCAGCAGTTACTGGAGTAGTCCAGAAATGAGGAGAGGAGGGATGTCTGCCCTGAGTCATCTCCAGGATCTCCTGCAGTTTCTTCAGATGTATGGAGGGAGGGCCATTATCAAATGGATCAGACAGAGGTCAGGGATCAGAACAACTGGTAGATCTTGCAAAAAGAGAGTAAAACTTGATGCAAAAACCCCCACCCTAGATTGATTAGAAGAATCCCAGTCACTTGAAGCCCAGGCTGCCACCTATCCCTCCTCAGGTTCTTCAGCTAGCCCGTCCTGCCCGCCCTGTGAGTGACACCTGGTTCATAGTTTATTGGAGCTGCTGGCCCCCTCTCTATGGGGCACGGTTCCCCCAGCAACGGGTGTGAGGGATGGACCGGAAGGAGGCTAGCTGGGCTAAAGAATGCTGCCATTGCCAGGACTTCGGTCTAATTTTGTGTGTATTGGGACAGTTGATCAGCAGCTGGTTCTGGTAGTGATGAGGAAGCTGTCTTTCCAATGATTTCTCCTCTCCGTGATGTCTGTGCTAGCTGGGCTCAAAGTAGGGCTGATGGCTAAAGAGGGGGCCTGTTCTTGCCAAGGCTCTGGGGTTCAAAGCAGGAGTCTGTCTCCATCTGGGTCTATGAGGAGATGATGGACAAGGTGCTGGTGATGTAGTGACTTGTCTGCCACATGCTGCCTCCCTCTCTCCCTCAATTGCCTCTGAAAGGCACTGGCCATTACTGTCTGAAACAGTTAACAGAGCTCTTCAAGCAATCAGTGCACGCAGGTCCTGAAGGACAAATCCCAGACACTATTTCCATAATCTGCAAAGTAGTCACAGGGAAGGTTGCCATGGTAACTCCAGCATCACATGTTCTCATCCCACTTGCATTTTCATGATTTTGACATTTTATACTTTTTCCAGAGGAAGAACATGGTGGAGGCTAGTGGCCATTTATTCAGAGAGAGCTCTGTAGTGTCACTTAGGAATGAATGAATGAAAAGGCATTTCTTAAGCACTTACTATGTGCAAAGAACTAAGAGGGTAGTATATACCCCTTTGCCAATTTTCACTTTCACCAACCCCACAAATCTATGCTGATATAATAAATGTTATTCTTACAAAGTAATTTTGAATTTGGTTGAATTGTCCTGCTTGATTCAAAGGGAAATAGGAAGGAGAAGAACAAAACCAGCTCAGTTAGTTCTGGGAATTCCCCAGGAGTGCTGTTCCCCTTCATTTCCTTTCTTTTGTCTCATTCCCCCCCCATTCCTTTGCAGAGCCTAGCATTGTGCTGACCATTAAGTGGGTGCTTCATAAATGGTATCTGTTCTAAAAATGAACTGACTTAAAATCAAAAGAACCAGCAACTGCCTAACTTTGATTTTGTTGATTGTCAACTCTGTGCTTCCTCACATTTTTTGAGTCTGAGAATGGAATTCCCAGTTCTCCCAATTCTTTCATGTGTACAATTATTGTTATGATTTATCTTCCTTTCTGACTCTAACATAAAATAAAGCAATAAAAGTTTTGGACATATAGGCCAAAGCAGGGAAAGCTTTCTTTTGGAAGCATCAGTCAATCCAGAAGTTCTGAGCAAATCTCTCTCTTGTCCCTACTCCGATCGCCTTGAAAACTGCAATATCTTAGTTAAGATTCCATGTTGGCATAAAACAAAGTACTGGGAAGATATTGGATAGTTAAACGAAGCAGGTTTGCTTTAAGCTAAAATACCTTGGGGACAGGAAGACAGAAGATAGTCTGGGAACGCTTCCTGTCCTCTTCTCTCCATCCTCTCTTTTGTTTAATGGTATTTAAATTAATGGTACATTTATTTTTGTTCTGGTTTCAACCAACTCCTGGTGAATGGGGCATTTCTATGAATGTTGTTGTTGAACAGAAAGAGGAGACTGTCCATGAATCTGTGGGTCTCTATGATTTACAGACTGAAAGAACAGAGTTGTGTTAAGTGGTACTTCCTTAATTATGAGGGATTTAGAGCATTTGGACAGAGGGCTATTAAGACCTTGGATTTCTTCCTTTGAAAACTTCCCGTTGCTATGCTTTGACCTCTTGGCAAATTAATCTCAATAATTCCTAGTGGAATCAATTCCTTATATATAGCTAAAGAACTTTACTACAAATATGTTTTTCCTCACTTAACTGTTACCCTTCTGATTTAACTGCATTGGATTTGTTTGTGCAAAGACATTTCAATTTTATGGAGGCGGAATTATCCCTTTTATTTCTGTGATCTCTTCCCCATCCATAGATGGGAAAAATCATTTCTTTATTTTTCTCCCCTAATTTTCTAATGATTTCCTTTTGATATATAATTCCTCTGTATGTTTATAGTATAAATTGATATATGCTACTACAAAATATTATAACTACTGTAAAATCCTTTAAGTTCCTAATCAGTTTACAAGAGAACTACTCGCTCCCACCAAAGATCTCCTCTTTATTTTCTCCAAGCCCTTACTCTACCCTCTCCTCAGAGAAGACACTATCCAGAGGAAGGAGCAACTAGGTGGCAATGAAGTGCTGGGCCTGGAGTCAGGAAGACTCATCTTTGGTTCACTCAGAACTCCTCCATCTTCTCCTTGCTGAAATCATTTTTTAAACTTAGGTATACAATTGGACATTTTGCCTTATTATTGGGCTTTTCTGTAAGTAAATAAGTAAGTAAGCCTTTTCCTGGGAAGACTTCTATGAACTGCTAGAAAGTGAAGTGAGTAGAACTAGTATTACGTGCTACTATTAACAGCAATATTGTAGGGATGATAAACTATGAATAAATTAGCTACTCTGATCAAGACAATGACCAGTGTTCAAATCAGAGGGAGGAGGTACCTTTCTGAAATTCTACTGGATTCTTTCCTATCTACTACCATCTGTCTCTTCTTCCTGCCTCAATCTCAGTACCCTCCATTAGAATATCTCCTGTTTGGAAATAGAGGCCATCTTCCTATTCTGTTTATATCTTTGCCTCTTAGCACAGTGCTTTACCCAAACTAAACATTTCATTCAGTAATTCATGCCCCTGAGGTCCATTTCAGCTCTATGTAAGCCTATGTAAGACCTTGGGCAAGATATTTCCCTCGTCTGGACTTCGGTTTCCTCCTCTGTACATTTGGGAGGAAGGATAGACAGCCTCTGAGGAGGCTTTCAGCTCCACATCTAAGATCTTGTGTATGACCTTGGGCAAGCCATTCTTTACCTCTTGGGCTTCAGTTTCCTTATCTGTGGAAGGAGGGGTTGGACTAGATGACCTCTGAAATCTCTTTCAATGCTAGATCTATGATGTGATGTCCCTGTTTATGATGATGAGTAAGTCACTTCATCTCTCTGGGATGGAATTTCCAGCTCTGTAAAAAGAAGAGGTTAGACAGCTAGCCTCTGTGCTCCCCTCTGGCTCAAAGATTTTGTGTATGACTTTCAGAAAGTCACTTACCCTTCCATAGGCCTCAGTCACCATTTCTGTAATATTAGGGGATTGGATTGGATTGCCTTTGAGTTTTAGATCAATGACTAAGAAACTGTGTGCCCACTTACGAGGTAAAAGCAGAAATGTCAAATATTCCAGATGGATTAGGAGGAAGGACTGAGTAGAAAAGTAATTAAAGCAACACTATACACCATGCATTTATTTTAGAAGCTTGGCAGTAACTAAAGAGGAAGAGGGGTTTAGAATGCAATGATCACAGCTGCAAAAGAATGGAGAACATAGTACGTTGGCAAGAACACTAGATTTGGAGTTAGAGACAGATTTAAATCAAACTCTATTCCTTAACACACAGACTAAAACTGGAGATTATGACTTACTTCCAGATTTTTGTATGCTTCAAGAGTAATTTTTTAAATTTAATTGAATTAATTTTAATTTAAGATATACTTGTCTTGGGCATCTAGATAAATGTCCCCCTGGATTCCTGATTTAATAGTCATGAAGTCTTAGATTGATGATATTTATTTGATAAAATTACATCAAAGTAAAGATAAGACATTTTCTTGTATTCATTTCCTCTGAGTTTTTTTCTTGTGTATATACAACAAGAATACTTAAACCAGTTAACATGTACATTACAGGATGAATCTATCCCAATCCTGTCTCCAAGGCTAGTGATTATTAATCCTTTAACAGATGAATTTTGAGAGGATTAAGAATGTAACAAGTAACTTTAATATTGATAATTTAACTGAATTCCTATTGATAGTGAATGAATTAATTTTCTACTTGAAATCACAGATTCAAGATTTCCTTCAACTTCAATGTTTCCTTTCAGCAGGAGTGAGCCTTCACTTGGGCTAAAATCCAACAAAAGTAGTCAACTAAATTGGGGGTAGTACTGAGTTGGGCCCAAGATGACAACCCAAAGTGTAATATCTGCATTGGCCACAAGATGGTGTTCTAGCCCCCATCTTTTCTGTCAGCATCTCATTTGACCACGAGATGTCACCAAAAGACTGTTATATTTTCAATCGCCCTACTTTTGTCAACAAACTTTTATTAAATTGCAACTGAGAACCGGGCCAGGCTTTGAATAAAAAGGAATAAAGGACTTCCTGCCTTTGAGGAAAGTACATCCAACCTCTTACTGGAGACTATTTGTATATTCAAAATATATAGAAAAAATCAGGTGATAGAGAGACAAGCTCCTCTCTCACACTTGAGCAGAACAGTCTCAGGCCGACTGTGTCATGTGAAGTAGGCTTTGAAGCAAACCAGGACCAGAAATGAGAACAGAATGCATTTCAAGTGTTGGGATGGCTTTTGCAAAGGACAATGGGGAAGTAAATACAGATGGGACATGAAGCATCTCTTAGGAACGAAAGCAAAATAAGTAACATTTGTCTAACTATAGAATGTGTAAAGTTTAATAACGCGTTATATCATAGATGATCACATATAGTGTGTGATACATGGCAAGGCTAGAAATACTGTTTTAAAAGTTCTCATTAAGAGTCAACTAGAGGAGTCTGTATTTCATCTTAGAGGTACTAGAGAGCCACTGAATGTTAGTGAAGGGCTATTCCAAGAATAGTCCTTGAGCATCTGAGATTATGCCGGAATGGAGAGAGGAGAGGGTTTAAGCAGAGAGATCATTTAGGATGTTGTTGGCATAGTTCAGGTAAGAAGTGATGAGTTTGTGTGAACAGAGAGAAAGGGAAAGGAGAAGGAGATTATTATATTTAGATTAGATGTTATATATTCAATCATTAGAGTATACACCAGACTTGGGCTAAGCAATGGGAATACAAAGAAAGGCTAAACAAAAAAGTAACTCAGTTCTTGATCTCAGGAAATAAGGGAGGGAATGACTGGCAGATAACTATATATAAACCAGATGTGTAGAGAATAAATTGGACTTTTAAAAAAGGGGTTGAGACATTAACTTTAAGTGACTTCTTGTAAGTGGGATTCAGCTGGGACTTGGAAGAAGAAATTACAACCAAATGGAAATCATGAGGGATAGAATTCTAGGCTTGGCCCTAGCTCTTAAAAGATGAAGAGCTAGATACAGAATTGATTATGCAAGCCACAGCAAGGAGGTCAGTGTCAATGAAGGTGTCACTGAATGAGCTGTCAGAAGAATACAAAAGTCGGAGACTTATGAAGGGCTTTGAATGCCAAGAGGTTTTTTACTCAGTTCTGAAGGTGATAGGGAGCCACTAGAGTATATTGATAAGGAAGCTGAAACAGGTAGATTTGGGCTCAATTTGAAAGCTGAGTTGAACTGAACTGGAGAGAGACTTGGGGTAATGAGAACAACCAGCAAGTTAGTGCAGTAGTTCAAGTGTGAGGTGGAAAGGGCCTGCACTAACCAGGGTGGGGGCGCTATCAGAAGAGAGCAGACATACATACAAATACATGAAATTTGAGAAAGGTAAAATAGGATCTGGCGAAGCTGGACGATGAGGTAAGAGAATGAGGAAATGAGGATACTCCTACATAGTGTAGTCTGGGTGACTGGGAGGATGGTGGTGTCCTTGGAATAGAAAGAAAGTTGGGAAGAGATACTAATGAACTGTTGCTGGAGTTGTGGACAGATCCAACCATTCTGGAAAACAACTTAGAACTATGCCCAAAGGATTATAAAACTGTGCTTTCTCTTTTATCCAGCATTATTACTACTCCATCTGTATCTCAAAGAGATGCAAAAAAGAGGAAAGGATCTACCCATATGAAAAGACTTCTTTCTCCCTCCCCACCTCCTCTTCCTTTCCATGGTATAAAGCTGTTTCTTGCCTTTTTTATGACAGATAAGTGAGGCCATTCTACCTTTCCCTTTCCTTTTTTTTTCAATAAATTCCTCTCCTATCCCTTAATTTTATGTTTCATTTTTATTTAATTCACCATAATATATTTATTTTATCATCATATGTCATTTTGTATCAAATAATATTATTTACATTGTTTTATGATATATTT
This sequence comes from Sarcophilus harrisii, assembly GCF_902635505.1. Classification (NCBI taxonomy): domain Eukaryota; kingdom Metazoa; phylum Chordata; class Mammalia; order Dasyuromorphia; family Dasyuridae; genus Sarcophilus; species Sarcophilus harrisii. The sequence continues at coordinate 4,795,156 of NC_045432.1, forward strand.
ATATTGTATTAATCATAAATATATAATATAAAATAACTTATTTTATTATTATATTTATTTTTAGTTGTTATCCTTTTATATTCAACTAATAATACATATGCCCTCTCTATATGTATTCCTTCTACTTCCCTATTAGTAAGAAAGTTCTTATGAGTACAAGTATCATCTTCCCAATTTGGGTTTAGTAATTAGCCCCCCCCCCAGCTCCCTTCTAGCACTTTCTTCTGGTGGGAAGGCATCGTGCAGGTTCCCCTTTTAGACTGGTCACAAAATGAGGCAGGGGAAAGCCTGACCAAAACCCAACCATAGTTCTAGGGAGAATGAGAAGAGCTCGTCCTTGAGCCCTGGGCTCCCAGGCACCCACTGCTGATCCATTAGGAGCAGCGACTCTGAAAGACTTCACAACTCTGATGAACACAAAGGCCAACCCCGATTCCAAAAGTAAGGGGGGGGACAATGCTATGTTCCCCCTCACAATCTACCAATCAGCAAATATTTATGAAGTACCTAGTGTGCGCTAGGCACTGTGCTAAGAGTCAGGGATACAAAAAGAGGGAAAAGACAGTAAGTTATAGACAGGATCAATAGGGAAGAAGTAAAAAAGGGAAGGCACTGGCATCGAGAGGGGTTGGGGCAAACTCTCTGTAGCAAGTGCGGTCAGAGCCAAGGAGGGAGCATGTTCCAGGCACGAGGGACAGCCAGAGAAAACGCCCCGAGCTGAGAGATGGAGGCCATGCTCACAGACAGGCCAGGAGACCAGTGTGACGGGATCAAAGAGTACATATGAGGGGACAGGCTACAAGAGAGCTAGCAGGGGGCTAGGTGGGGAAGGGGATAGGGGGGATAGCTCCACATTGGAGCATCTTTAGTGGCTGAATGGAGGATGAGTCAGAATGGGGGAGACCTGAGGCAGACAGACCCTGCAGCAGCCATTGCAATGGTCCAGGCGTGAGGTGACAAAGGTCTGCACGAGGGTGGGAGCAGCATCACAGGAGAGAAGTGGGCAGAGTCGGCCAAGGTAGAATTGACAGGTCTTGGCAACAGCGTGGATATAAGGAAGAGAGATAGTGAGGAACACAAGAAGGCTCCGAAATCGTGAGCCTGAAGGAGGGGCAGGAAGATGCTGCCCTCAATGGACTAAATGGCCACAAGCAAGCCCAGAGTTTTAAACGTGGCCGAGGGGGAAATTACTTTTGTTCGGCTATGCCTGTTTGTTCACCGTAAAAAAGCAAAACTCCATGAAAACATTAAAGAAGGTCAGGTGAGGGAGAGGTAGCAGCAGCCTGACAAAGGCGGGGGATGTCAGGGAGAGGAGAGAACAGGGCCACAAATATCCAGTGGGAGTAGCCTGGTGGGCGCTAAAGAAGGTTGGGCCTGAGGATGAGGACGGTCACGGGGCAAACATTCCCTAGCATTTTTTTAGCTATTAAAACTTCAAGTTTCTTGAATGCCAGAGGGTCTCTCAGTGCGGCCCCAAAGAGGGAAGGATGCGGTCCTGCCAATGGGCTTACGGTCATTTTTCAGCCAGTTTTAGTTGAAAGGTAATCATACAAACAAGCTACATTATCAGTTAAAATATCTATATTTACAGGTGCCATCTCATCCAGCCACTTGGCTTCATAAGGAAAACAGGAAACATTTCTGTATCAATGGTTAAGGGTGAAAATTGTGTTGAGTACAAAAAGACATTCCCTAAGGTCTTGGGCAGAAAGGAAAAAAGTCACTGAAAAATAACTAGCATTGACTGGGATGCAGTCTTGGATGGGGTGGGAGAATGGTATATGTGTGCTTGTGTGTGTGTGTGTGTGTGTGCACATGTGCACACATGCTCATGTTTAGAAATTACACCCATAAAAGATGTCATATTCATCATAGAGGATTGTCATGCTAAAGAAGGAAATCAAAAATAATTGGAGTAGTAGCTAAGTTTTACTTTAGAGTATAAAATGAGGCAGGGCAGAGACTAATACTGTCAAGATAACTCACTAGTCGTCGCAAATAGACAAAAAGTGATTCTACGCATGGATATATCACTAGATGGTAAAGAACTAAATCAGCACAAATTTAGGATTAGAGTCAGAGTCAGATTATATATTTTGTAGCCAAAGGTGGAGAAGCTCTATAGTCAATTTTTCAAAAATGACCTGGAGCTGACAGTGGTTTAGATCATGGGTTTCTTATTGAAAAATTCAAAATTAAATTGAAGAAAATAGGGAAAACCATCAGACCATATGGGTATGACCTGAGTCACATCTTTTATGAATATGAAGTTGTTGTGATATGGGAGCCACCCGCCAGTGACTGCTGGAGGTCTAATTTAGACCTGTAGAATGGGTCTCTTCATGTGAGAGGCAGTTGCATTCTCCTCTTTCCCTTTCTCCTCTTCCCTCTAACTCCAATTTATTTCATTCCCAATCCACAAGGAACATCTGCGTTAGTAAAGGCTGCTTTGCCACTCCTTCAAGTGTTATGATTCACAGCTGTGGAGGCTGTCATACCAACCAAACTCCCAAGAAATTATTTTATAGAACTAGAAAAATTAATAACAAACTTATTTGAACTATTTGTTCTTGAATTTGTTCAAAGTTATTACAGCCCTTTGAACATAGTTCCATATTGCTCTCCAGAATGGTTGGAGCAGTTCACAGCTCCACCAACAATGTATTAGTTTTCCCACATCCCCTCTAACATTCATCATGTCTTTTCCTGTCATCTTAGCCAATCTGAGAGATGTATAGTGGTACCTCAGGATGTCTTATATAGTAACCTACTGTTTGACAAATGCAAAGACCCCAGCTTTTGGGATAAGAATTCACTATTTGACAAAAACTGCTGAGAAAATTGGAAATCAGTATGGCAGAAACTAAGCATTGACCCACACCTAACAATGTATACCAAGATAAAGTTGAAAAAGGTTCATAATTTAGACATAAAGAATGATATTATAAGCAAATTAGAAGAACAAAGGATAGTCTATCTCTCAGATCTGTGAAGATGGAAGGAATATGTGGCCAAAAAAACCTAAAATTCATTATTGAACACAAAATAGATAATTTTGATTATATTAAGTTAAAAAGTGTTTTGTATAAATAAAACTAATGCAGACAAGATTAGAAGGGACACAATAAACAGGGAAAACATTTTCATATTCAAAGGTTTTGATAAAGGCCTCATTCCTACAATATATAGAGAAATGACTCTAATGTATAAGAAATCAAGCCATTCTCCAATTGATAAATGGTCAAAGGATAGGAACAGACAATTTTTGGATAAAGAAGAAACCATTTCTAGTCATATGAAAAGGTGCTTTAAATCACTATTGATCAAAGAAATGCAAATTAAGACAATTATGAGATACCACTACACACCTCTCAGATTGGCTAAAATGACAGGAAAAGATAATGACGAATGTTGGAGGGGATGTAGGAAAATTGGGACAATAATACATTGTTGGTGGAATTGTGAATACATCCAGCCATTCTGGAGAGCAATCTGGAACTATGCTCAAAAAGTTATCAAACTGTGCATACCCTTTGATCCAGCAGTGTTTCTGCTGGGCTTCTATCCCAAGAGATCTTAAAGGTGGGAAAGGGCCCCAGATGTGCAAAAATGTTGTGGCAGCCCTCTTTGTAGTGGCCAGAAACTGGAAACTGAATGGATGTCCATCAATTGGAGATTGGCTGATTAAGTTATGGTATATGGATGTTATGGAATATTATTGTTCTATAAGAAATGATCAGGAGGATAATTTTAGAGAGGTCTGGAGAGACTTACATGAACTGCTAAGTGAAATGAGAAGAACCAGGAGATCATTATACATGGCAACAAGATTACATGATGATCAACTGTAATGGACGTGACTCTTTCCAACAATTAGATGATTCAGACCAGTTTCAATGATCTTGTGATGAAGAGAGCCGTCTACACCCAGAGAGAGGACTGTAGGGACTGAATGTGCATCAGAACACATTTTTTTTACTCTTTTTGTTGTTGTTTGCTTGCATTTTGTTTTCTTTCTCATTTTGTTCCTTTTGGATCTGATTTTTCTTGTACAGCATGAGAATTCTGTAAATATATATAGAAGAACTGCAAATTTATAAGAATATTTGCTATCTAGGGGAGGAGTTGGGGGAAGGAAAGCAGAAAAAAATTGGAACACAATGTTTTGCAAGGGTGAATGTTGAAAACTATCTTTGCACATATTTCAAAAATAAAAAGCTTTAAATTAATAAATAAAAAGATTTGAAATTTTTATAAAGAAGTCTTGGTAAAAATATATAGAAAAATCTTAATATCAATGATAACTATTATGGTGTGGTTACTGATCTAGAGCCAGACATCCTGGAGAATGAATTCAAGTGAGTTTTAGGAAATACTGTTAAGAAAAAGACTAGTGGAGGCGACAGAACCCCAGACGAGCTATTTAAAATCCTCTAAAATGATGCTGTTAAAAGAGCTGTCCTCACTATTACAGGAAATTTGGGAAACTCAACAGTAGCAGTGAATTGGAAAAGATCAGTTTATGTCTCAATCCTAAATAAGGGCAATGCCTCTGGGGCTCCATCCCTTCTTCAGAGAGAACCATTCTCGCCTGTTGCTGCCAGAGGTTGAGGGTGAGCCCAGAGGCCTCGAAGCCCCAGCTTCAATGAGGTGCCTTGGAAACTGGTGGCAGGTTCCCATTTGGTTCAGGGAGAGGGCTCAGAGAAGGGTTACGTTCTGTTCTCTGGCCCAGCTGGCCAAACCCTGCCCAAATTCAAGGCCTCTAGTGTTGTAAGGGGCCTGAGAACAGAGAGTCTAAACTGGAAGGAACAACAGATTAGATGGTGCCAGGCAGCAAAGCTTCTCTGGCTACCTTTGTAGCATTGGCTGTACCAGTATCCATTGACAGCCCCCTAACTTCAGCACACCCATGTCATAGGTCAGAGAATTGGCAGACTCCTGGCTCTATGTCACCACCAGCTTCTCTCTGTCTCCATCACTCTGTAATCTCTCCAGGTCCTTTTAGCCTCCCTCAATCCCTACTTACATCTAATCCAGACTCTGGTGGCCATTGTCTATGGATGCCCAAGCCACTCCCCTTCTTTCCCCAGTAAATTCAGTGCCTGTGCCTTATAGTCTCTCTTCTCCCCAATTCCTGCCCTCTTACTAGGAGACACTTGTGTACCTTCTGATACTCCTTCAAACATCCCACCCTTCCAGTTTCTCAATTTACTCCGTTGCTGTGACCTTCTCCACCATCCACCTCAGCTATATGGCCACATTCTTCATCTTGTCATCCATCACCCACAGATGTTCAACTTCCACGTTCCTAAACTCAGAATTCTTTTCTTCTGATCACATTCTACTTCTCCCTCTGCCTTGCAACCTCAAACCCTCATCTTTCCCCTTACCTGTGCCACCAGTCGCGTGACATCTGGGTTCTTTCCCAGGCCCTCACCCTTACATCGTCTCCACCCTTTTCCTTTTGCCATATTGACCCCTTGGTGAACTAGCTGGACTGTATCCTGCCTTCTTTTCTTTACGCTTTTGCCCTTTCACCCAGAGATCTTTCTTTGCCAAACATCAGTCCTGGGAGACTCTCCACATCTACTGCTGTTGCCCCTTTTCACTTGGTGCTGAAAGAAGCTATAGAAAATCATGAAACCAGGATTACCGGGTTCACCACAACTTCCTGTTACCTAAACTCAACTGAGCCCTGATTGCAGCAAGACACTAATTTCCCATCTCCCTAAGCAATTCATTATCCCACTTAGCGCATTGCTTTTTCCAAAGCTCTTCATCTTTTGCATAGCCCCCAACATTCTCAGCTAAAACTCTTAGCTTCATTTCATTGAGAAAACAGAGTCTATTGACTGAGAGCTCCTTCTTCTCCACTCTCTCCCATCTCCTCTAACTCAGATACCTTCCTTCACTATGGCCTCCTCCCCTCTCTCTCATCAAGAGGTGATTCTTCACAACTCATTAAAATCACCATCTCCACTCCCTGCCTCCTACCCGACATTTAAATTGTGGCAAGACAGGAGATGTGTGAAGTACAAAGGGATTCTACCTAATCTTGGAGTGTGGTTTTCTGTGTGATTGAGGAGGGGAGAGGAAAAGAAGGGAGAGGAGGGGAGGAAAAGGGAGGAGAGGCAGAAGAGGAGAGTAGAGGACAGGGGAAGGGAGGGGAGAGGAGGAAATAAAAAGGCAAAAACTGATGGACTCTTGTAGAGATTTCCTTCTAAGACGATGAACATGATGGTTCCTCACTGGTATTAGTTTGGAGGCTCAGCCGAAGTTTCTTCTCCTTTATGTCTTTACCTCTCCTTGGCAGGTAAGATAACTTTGCAATCTGGAGAAGTTAAAAAGACCTTTTACTGAAACAATATCCAATTAAGATATTTGGGTGACTGATAGAGAGCCATCTTTTGAGCTAAATAGAGGATGATATTTGGGCAAAACGTGAAGACCAGATTAAAGAATGTTGTCGCATAACAAATACTAAAAGGTCAATGAAACTTCCAAGTACAAACTTGGCGACAAGTGTGTCATTATTCCCAGTTTGGTCACATGATGTCTCCAGAGCCTGTGCTATTGTCTTTCTTAAATCTGCCTTCCCTACTTTTCTTCTAATCCAAAACAAAACCAAAGCAGCCGTCTATTTCCATCATAGAGAATCAATCTTTACTCCACTGAATTGTTTTTCTTTGAGGACTTTCCTTATCGGACTAGGGAACAAAGATCCTCTTTTCTCTTATCTGGATCTCTTCTTGCCTTTTCTACTTGGCTGGAGTTTTTGGTTTGGTTTTTATAGACAGAGAAGAGAGACTTTCTTGTGGGGGCTTTTAACAGAAGAAAAAGGGTTTTACCCTTTACACAGACAGCATTCCACAGGCTGATCAGGCCACCAGATAAACAGATTCCACAACATGAAACGCTGGGAACGGAGCTCCTAAAAGAATGTGCAGAAGTTTGAAAAAATCCCCATTCCGGGCCGAGACTGGGACTTGGGCGAGTCTCTCGCCCCATAGAGAAGCATTTGCCGTTTAGATAGTTTTGAGATTTTCCACTGAAAAGTTTTTAATAAAAAATTAGTGCTTACAATTTTCTAAAAGCTATCTCAAAACTTTTACTTTCCACAATAATCCAATGTTATTACCAGTAAATAGTGGATCCAATGTTATTACCAGTAAATAGTGGATCCCATTTTCCCTTACAGAGACTTCACCACAAGGGAGGAGGATGACCTTCTTCTCTTGAAGGGACTTCCCCAGTAGAGTGGAGCACAGCTTTAGTTAACTACTTCCCCAACAGCATGGATGCTCACTTAAAAGGACTTCCCAGGGATACCCCCAACCAACTACGGGCTTACCTTGGCTCAGAAAGGCTAGAATTGAGGGGTGGTGAAGTTTCTAGCAGCATCCTCTTCAGAGAAATCCTCCAGGAATTTCCCTGGAGCATTTAAGGATTTCCCTTAAGAAAATGCCCCAAGAACGATGCCAAAAGGCTATCAAACTGTGCATACCCTTTGACCCAGCAGTGTTACTACTGGGCCTGTATCCCAAAGAGATCTTAAAGGGACCCACATGTCCAAAAATGTTTGTGGTGGCCCTTTTGTAGTGGCCAGAAACTGGAAACTGAGGGGACGCCCATCAGTTGGGGAATGGCTGAGTAAGTTATGGTATGTGAATGTTGTGGAATATTATTGTTCTGTAAGAAACGACCAGCAGGAGGATTTCAGAGAGGCCTAGAGAGATTTGTATGAAGTGATGCTGAGTGAAGTGAGTAGAACCAGGAGATCATTGTACACGGCAACAATAAGATTATGTGATGATCAATTCTGATGGGCATGGCTCTCTTCAACAAGGAGATGATTCAGCTTAATTCTAATAGACTTTTGGTGAAGAGAGCCATCTGCATTCAGAGAGAGGACTATGGGGACTGAAAGTGGATCACAACATAAAATTTTCACTTTTTGTTTTAGTTTCTTCGCATTTTTTTCCCTTTTTGATCTGGTTTTTCTCGTGCAGCCTGATAAATGTGAGGTACGTTTGGAAGAGTTGCATATGTTTGACATATATCAGATTGCTTGCTGTCTGAGGGAGAAGGGAGAGGGAAGGAGGAAGAAAAATGTGGAAAGCAGAGTTTTGCAAGGATAAATGTTGAGAACTGTCTTTGCATGTATTTTGAGAGGTAGGGAGCTATTAATTAAAAGAAAAGAAAAGAAAATGTTCCAAGGACCAGCCTCTCTCCCTCAGTTTCTTAGTGGTTGCCAAAGTATCACAAATGAAATGAAATTAAGCTGAAAGAAAAATTTCTGAATATGATCGATTTATTAGTTAGGCCAATAATGATCAATAAATTTGATCAATGGCCCCTCTCGGTGACCTTTTGTGAGGGTTGGGACCACAGAAGACTTTGGTTTTTTAATATAAGGTGGGAATTAGTAATGGTAATACATCTTTTCCCATGTTCTCTCTAACTGAAGCCTTTAAAAGTTTTTTTTTGTTGTTCTTTATTATTTTGTTTTTTTGGAGGATTGGCTAGCTACTTTTAAGTCTTTCAAAGTAGCTCATGTAACATAGACATTATATAAAACAGAGAGATGGGGACACAGACAAAATGACGAGATAAATAAAA